>NC_142469.1:50616750-50917166 GCF_049115385.1 Moschus berezovskii
CTCATGTAATCAGAAGCACACCAAAATAGAAATAAGCTCAATAAGGATAAAGTTCTGTCAAAGGGCATTTCTCCTACCTAATTTTTTAGCACTTATAGCAGAGTTTGGATGGATGGTTATGTAAGGTCCCCTGGGTCTGTATATAAAAAGGCTTCCTGTGTTTAATTCAGGACTTTAAGGTACAAGGCCTGGCAGGGCAGCCTGAGCCCATCCTCTGTGGAGGCGCCTGGCTGGTTTGCCCCTGATGGCAACAACCCTCAAGGACACAAAGCGTGTCTTCATTGCCAGCTCCTTTTCTTTTCAGCTAGGTTCCAGTACAAGCTGCTGTCTAAACAGGTGTGCTGAGAAGAGACTCTGCTTCCTGGATCCAAAGCCACCTGTGAGTGTCCTCCTGTGGTCTGGCATGAGTAGAGGTGTCCACTGGTTCAGAGCTATTCCTCTAAGTCTGTCTTCTGCATTTGCTCAGAGCCTGTGTTTTTTAGTTTTACTCTCTTATATCCTAAGGAGGATGGCTACCTGGTGCGCCCATTCTCTTTCCCACCTAACACACCAAACTGGCTCACAGCTCAGAATCAGTTCTGCTCTGCTGGCTGTGTTTTCTCTAGGCCTTGCTATCTATGGAAGCAAGTATATGTCTTTTTGGCAGAATTTTTTTTTCTCCCAAGCAAAAATAACTCTTGATGTAGCTGTTTAACAAGTTCACACCTGATAAGTCTGGATTGAAGTTCAGTCTGAGACATTTGTTTGATTTACTTTTAGAATAAATTGTGTTAATTGGCAGCCAGGGGCAATTGGATGATATTGATAACTAAAAGCCAAAAATAATGCTAGTTATCGCTTCTTGATTATAATAAATATCAAAGATACAGTTAACCACTTCTGTGTCTCAACTGTAGAAGTGGCTTTAAAAGAAGGATAAAAATCAGTTTCCTAGAAAATTTATGGAGATGGAATTATTTGCCCCTCTAGAATTTGGAATAAATGAAAAGTGAAGCATTATACAGAGGTCATGAACCTCATAGTCATGTCCTTGAGAGGCAAAAGTAATTTGAAAATGCGCTTAGCTAAAGATAAGCTCAGTTTCTCCTCTGTTCTCTCCTCATGCGCTCACACTTAGGGAAGGTATCGGGCCTTCTGGGCAAACTTCTGATGATGCATCAGTGAAGAAGGTTAGTGGAAAAACAGGGCAAATTGTAGAAAGAATTATTAACGTTCAAGTTTTGAAATATAACTAGTCCCCTCAAGTTGTTGTTTATGCTCCAAATTGGGTTTTAATTAGTGGACAAAAATGATTTCTGGCAGCATGGTGATGGCCTCTGAGTCTTTCCACTGAACCAGTGGTTCTCCTGCAGAGGGCAGGGAACACCAGGTCAAGGTCAGTGAGCTCCTTCTCCAGGAAGCTCCTGGCTGTGACAGTGGCCAATTCCCAGGTAGGGCCAGATGCATGTCATACTTGACTCTTAGTGGTACAGAAGCCAGGCCACCGGACGTTGAGACAAAGAGTGGGATCTCTCTGAGACTCCAGTTCCTTTTGGGGGTCAGACAGCCTGCTGGCTCTGACGGCTTCTGGCAGCTGTAAGTCAGACTTCATTCCTGTCACCTTCCAGGGCATTGGTCTGCTCAATGGAGAAAACAGCAATAGGCGCGGTGGTGGGAACTTGGATGAGGGGACTTGTAGGCTGTAATGCACCACAGAGCCTGAATTTAGTCTTCTCCATGTGGGGGAAAAAAAAAACCATTAGCTGTCAATCTTGCTGGGCTGTCAGCGTCTCCTGTTTTGCCCTGGCCAGTTCTGTTTCTCAGTGGTTCCCTCTCTGGTGGGAACGGGGTTCATCCGCATCATCTCCAAACTATTCTTCTTTCTTAGGTGTCCAGGTTCAGCTTGTCTCTGCTTTAGCCTCTGAGTATAAGGTAGAAATACTGATATGGATGCCGTGAGGATGAATTGCTCCTCTATTGTACAGTGGAGTTTCTGAGATGACAGAGGCAGAAACTATGTTTGGTTTGCTTTTTTTCCCCTAACTCTTGCACAGTGTAGTCCCTTGGGGAGTCTCTAGGCCGGTTGGATGAAAGCTCTGTAGCAGGCGACAGTGCTGATGCACCTCACTGATGCTGACTTGGAGGGACGGTACTCCTGCCTGGGCTATAAGCACTGTTGAATCATCAGTGACATGAAAGTGATTTCCCTCAAGGCACATAGTACAGAAGGTAGTGATAACAATCACTTTTTGCAGTGAGGTGTTACTGTAAACTGAGACCTGCATGCATTTGAGGGCCACGGGTGGTGACCCACTGGCAGGACTTGGACTTGACCCATCAGAGTTCCTGCGTGTGGTTGTGTGGTTCCCCCACGTTCTCAGGGAAGGCCCTTGCAGAGTTTTGGAGAGGGATTTTTCTCATGTGCTAAGTCGTTATCAAGGACCTAGCTACATGTGGGTACTTCAGAGAGGCTGCAGGAGAGAAAAGGCTGTGATGACAGCCCACAAGATGCCTTTTTTCTAGTAAGGGAGGGATGCAAGTACTTGTCTTTTGGTGGATAACAGAATCTCCGCAGAGAAGGAATTAGGGAAGACCACAAATGAAGGAGGTGGGGCTTGAGGCTCACCTTGCAGAGTGGAATTTGGCGGGTAGAGTGGAATTTGGCGGGTAGAGTGGAGAGTGGAGAAACCAGTTCATGAGGAGAGAAAAGCAAGAGGAGAAGAGGAAAACACTGGGCTGGATTTGGGGCATTCTGAGTTTGCCAGAAGGGAAGGGGGCCCCTGGATGTCACCCCAGGACTGGACATTAACTTTTGCTTTACTTTTTAATGTTACATCCTAAGACTACAGTTTTTCCTTTCTCAGGCAAATAGAGTGGGAACAGTGTAAATTCTTTCTCAGAACAGTGGTAAACGAAATGCCTGCCAATGCAGGAGACAAAAGCGATGTGGGTTCAATCCCTGGGGCGGGAAGATCCCATGGAGTAGGGCATAGCAACCCACTCCAGCATTCTTGACTGAGCATGCATCAATGAAAAAAAAAATTCTCCCTGTCGTATCAGTAAACAAAAGATATTGCAGTCGTCAAGCCATCTCATTACAGCCACCCTGATGGTGAGCCCTGAAGGAACTCGAGATTCAAACAGGATGCCTGCCATGTAGCAGTCAACCACTGGAGCCACCCTGATCACACACCCTGAGGAGACTCAGGATAAAAGCGCACAGGACACTGGCCCCAGACAGCTGAGGTGCATGTCAAAGGAATGATTTCAGTCAGTGCAAACTCTTGCATCTTCTCATACATAGAAAAGTGCTAAGTTACTTGAGATGTCTGGTTTTCTTTAATTAACAGTAATCTTTTGATATTCTGACTACCTGGTCTTTGTTGCAAAAAATCCTATATATCCAGGCCCCTCCTTTCCCTCTTGGGACCAGTCTCTCAGAGATCTCTGAGAGACTATGTCCTAGGCCTAAGTCCTCAGTTTTGTCTGCCAAATAAAAACATAGTTCTCAACTTTTAGCTGTGCATTTTTTTTCAATTAACAATAGAGAAGCTAAAAGTTCTCCCAGAGTTTCTCTAGGTCATTTCTAGTTGTATTGGTTCCTCTCTTCATTCTCTCTCAACAGAAAAAGGCAGTGATTGGTGAGGTAGCTAAAGGGGCAGATAACATTTTGGCCCCAACGTGGATAGCTACCTCAGGTTACTATAGAACCTGTAGTTCCATGTATTTGGTTTGATAGTTCTATACATTTAGTTCTCTGGTTTGATAGATGGGCTTAAAATCTATAGACCAACTCTCCCCACTTCCCTAGCCCAAATGCACCAGGCATGTTTTGTGTTACTTGTATCATACGTCTTCGTACGTCCAGCCGCTCTGCATAATTGATTTGGCATAATGCTCTTAGCCATGCCATTTTGCTTGTTCTGAGGGTTTCTCTGATTGCAGATACTCAGCCTAAGTTAATATTTCATGAGATTCAATCATAACTTGAGGCTACAAATATGATGGAAGTCATGCTATTGTTTTTCTTTAAAAAATAATAGACAATTTTGCTGCACTCTTACATTGAGCAACACAAAATGCTATTTGAGCACAAGTCTCATTTCCTTTATTTGCTGTTCCTATGAGCGATGATGAATTTTAACAAGTTTTCTAATGATTTAGCCCATTGCTTTCCTAAGGCCATATTATTAAGTCATTTTACTGACTTATATTTACAAAGGGATTATGATATCCTAGGCACAGATAAAAGAATTTAAGTCATGTAATCCTCTTAACAACCATATGAAATACATGCCATCATTGTGACTTCTGTTTTACAGATAGAGAGATTGGGGCACAGAGAAATGAAGTAACCTGCCCAAGGTCACATAGATAGATTACATTGCCATTTGAATAATTCACATGCAAATTCCAGGTTATGTTTGGTATGTCTGCTGTAACCTGTGTGAAAAAGGATAAAAAGAATATGTTTGAGAGATTCTCCCATGCTGTGCTCAGAGGCAGAATTGTGTTCCTATTTTAATAGAAGCTAATCTTCTACCAGTTACATCAGTAGTTGTCTCCCTGTAAACTCAGTATTTTAACTAACTGCAAATGTTTGAAAGTGAACAATTTCCATTTGTATATGACAAACACACTAGCCCTGCCAAAGTCCAGCTCCGCACTGTATAATTACGGTCTTTTATGTTGAAAGATGTAGCTGTGGATCATGGCATCTTCCAAGATGGCAATGACTATATAGTTAATAATAAATGACAGTTACTGTGTATAACTTTTTGCTTCCCCTTGTCCCCCTGAAAAAACTCAGCCATAAAAAATAATGAAATGTTACTATTGCAACAACATGAGTAAACTTGGAAGGTATTATGCTAAAGTGAAATAAGCCACACAGAGAAAGACAAATACTGTATGATATCATTTCTGTGTGGAATCTAAAAAAAATACAGTGAACTAGTAAATATAATAAAAAAGAAACAGACTTATAGAAAACAAACTACTGGTTACTAGTGGGAAGAGGGAAGGGGGAGGGACAGTACAGAGATAGGGAATTAAGAGGTACAAACTACTATGTATAAATAAGTTACAAAGATATATTGTATAACACAGGAATATAGCTAATATTTTATAAGTGGAATATAACCTTTAAAATTGTAAATCACTATATTGTACACTTGTATTGTACATCGACTATACTTCAATAAAATTAGCAAAAAAAATTTTAATGTTTATGTAATGGTGTTATATGAATCTCTAACTGGAAAACAGTGATAAATGTTATATATGCCAAAGGGACTTAAGTGAAAATAATTTATATGTAAGCAAATCCTTTCCTTGATGATATTGATGTTCTAACAATGGTGACTGATTCTGAAGTTGTCAATGGAAGGAACACACAGTCCCCAAAAGTCTCTTTCCCAAGTATCTTTATCCTGATCTCAAAATTTGATCTAAAATAAGCAATGTACACTTTTTATCCAAGTGAATAAAGTTGAACTATATATATATATATATATATCTTGGAAAAAAATGACAGCAACATTTTCTATGTGCCCAGCACTGTGCCAAGCACATTCCATGATTATTTTGTTTAATCCCCTGAACAACTCCATGAAGCAGGTCCTGTGAATGTCTCCTTTCCACAAAGATGGAAACAGGCCTAGAGAGGTTTAGTAATGGAGGACAGGTCACACAGGTAGGCAGCAGCACAGCAGGGATCTGAACCTTGGAAGTGTTTCCTGAGCCTCTGGTCTTGGCCACTGTGCTCTGCACCCCCACCCCTGTGCATGGAGTACACAGCTGCCTCTGGCTAGGGATTAAGAGCTGATCCTGATAAATTTCTTCTTGCCTTTTTGTGTCTTCATAAGATCCCACTACTGTTCTTTTCTGTAGAGCAAGTATTTGAAGTCAGATTTCTCCCATGTTCCTCCTTCATCAACCTTACACTTAGCCTGAGTTCAGCATTTGCTGATATATGGATTGCTAACTGACCTTGCCCTGCTGGAGGGCAGAGCAAGAATATGGCACAAGTCTGGGTGGGGCCGAGGGAGACCCTCATAAAGTGGAGCCTGACACAGAATGTGGGAACGATACAGGAGGGAGTTTGTGTGTGCTATAATAGTAGGCACCTTGAGAAACCCATGCACTCATTTATGATAACTTCTCCTCTCACTTTTAGACAGTGTTTTTTCCTCCATCAGGTATGGTGTCCATTACAGTAGGTGCTCAGTTAGCATTTGGTGAATGCACGGATGAAGGAAGGACAGACGGAATGAATGGGTTATTTGGTTTCTTTGATATAAGGGGCTTTGCTGCTTCTCTGGGTTATATTTGCTCCATCCAGCTCTTCCCTCCTGTGTGCCTGGATTCTCCTCCTTGCCACCTCCTTCTCTCTCTCCCTCTCCCCTGTAAGTCCAGGGAGTGACTGGACAGTTGGTGGCAAGAAATATTCTTTTGGGTGATGTTCTATAGTTTCAGAGTATAACCATTCCTTAGGGAAGGTAGGAGTTAAATCTGCCTTCAAGGGACTAAAATTACCATCTATGATATTAAGGTAGGAACGTGCATTCTGAGTCCTAAGCAGACTTTGGGGCAAACCACTGGGAACTGCATATATTCATACCATCCAAGCACCTGCGGTGACATCATCTTTACATCTGTCTTCATGGACTAACAATGGCTTCTTGACTTTGCTGCCTTGTAGAACATTGGTCTATAAGATATCTGATCCATGGTAAGGTCCTTGATGTTTACAGGACCACGTAGTGCTGTCTAAAATGTCCGAAAGACATTTGGTCCCTGCCAAAAGGTCCTTGATACTTGGTCATATTTGGTCCTTTCAGGAATATCCATGGAGACATTTGGTCCATGCCAAAAGGTCCCTGGTATTTCGTCTTGCCCAAAATGATTTGGCGTGCACAGCAATCAGAGAAGAAGTAAAAGGGATCCAAATTGGAAAAGAAGTAAAGCTGTGACTGTCTGCTGATAACATGATACTATACATAGAAAATCCTAAAGATGCTACCAGAAAATACTAGAGCTCATCAATGAATTCAGTAAAGTTGTAGGATACAAAATTAATACACAGAAATCTGTTGCATTTCTATACACTAAGAAAGATCAGAATGAGAAATTAAGAAAACAATCTCATTTACCAACACATCAAAAAGAATGAAATACCTAGGAATAAACTTACCTAAGAAGACGAAAGACCTGTACTCTGAAAACTATTGACAGTAATGAAAGAAATTGAAGATGACATAAACAGATAGAAAGATATACTGTGTTCTTTGATTAGAAGAATCAATATTGTTAAAATGACTATACTACCCAAGGCAATCTACAGATTCAATGCAATTCCCATAAAAATACCAATAACATTTTTCACAGAACTAGAACAAAGAATTTTATGGAAACACAAAAGAACCCAAGAAGGCAAAGCAAACTTAAGAAAAATGGAGCTGAAGGAATCAGTCTCTCTGACTTCACACTATATTATAAAGCTACAGTAATTAAAACAGTGTTGTACTGGTGCACACACACACAAACAATAACAGAAATATACATCAACAGAAGAGGGTAGGAAACCCAGAAATAAACCCATTAATCTATGACAAAGGAGGCAAGACTATACAATGGAAAAGAGACCGTTTCTTCAATAAGTGGTGCTGGGAAAACTAGACAGCTACATGTAAAAGAATGAAATTAGAACATTCTCTAACATTGTACATAAAATAAATTCAAAATGGATTAAAGACCTAAATTTAAGAATGAATACTATAAAACTCCCAGAGGAAAACATAGGCAGGACACTCTTTGACACAAATCACAGCAATATATTTTCGAATCCACCTGCTCCAGAGAACAAAATAAACAACTGAGACCTTATTAAACTTAAAAGCTTTTGCACAGCAAAAGAAGCTATAAACAAAATGAAAACAACCTAGAGAATGGGAGAAAATATTTGCAAATGGTGCAACCAACAAGGGATTAATCTCTAAAACATATAAACAGCTCATGCAGCTCAATATTAAATGAATAACTTTTTAAAAATGGGCAGAATATTTCAACAGACACTTCTCCAAAGAAGACATACAGATGGCCAAAATCCACATGAAAAGATGCTTAATATCACTAATTATTAGACAAATGAAATCAGAACTATGAAGTATCATCTCACACCAGTCAGAATGGCCATGATCAAAAAGTCTACATATAATAAATGCCGGAAAGGGTGTGGAGAACAGGGAACCCTAATACAGTGTTGGTGGGGATGTAAATTGGTGCAGTCACTATGGAAATCAGTATTTAGTTTCCTTAAACTGAAAACAGAGCTACCACATGATCTTGCAATTTCACTTTTGGGCATATATACAAAGAATACCATAATTCAAAAAGATACATATACCCCAGTGTTCACTGCATCACTATTCACAATAGCCAAGATGAGGAAGCAATGGAATGTCCATCAGCAGAGGAATGGATAAAGAAGATGTGGTACATATATACAATAGAATATTACTCAGCCATAAAAATGAATGAATGAATGCCATTTGCTGGGCTTCCCAGGTGGCACTAGTGGTAAAGAGCCCACCTGCCAATGCAGGAAATGTAAGAGATGCGGATTTAACCCCTGGGTCTGGAAGATCCCCTGGAAGAGGGCATGGCAACCCATCCCAGTATTTTTGCCTGGAGAATCCCCATGGACAGAGAAGCCTGGTGGACTATAGCCCATAGGGTTGCAAAGAGTTAGACAAGACTGACGTGACTTAGCACATAAACATGCAGCAACATGGAGGGACCTAGAGATTATCATACTAAGTAAATCAAATATCATGTGATATCATGTGTGAAATCTAAAAAACATATAAATGAACTTACAAAGCAGAAACAGACTCACAGGCTTTGAAAACAAACTTATGATTACCAAAGGGGAAAGGTGGGGGCGGGGTGAGGGATAAATTAGTAGTTTGGGATTAACTATACACACTTGAGCTCAGTTGCTTCAGTCGTGTCCGGCTCTTTGCAACCCTTCGGACTGTAGCCCACCAGCCTCCTCTGTCTGTGGGATGTTTCAGGTAAGAATACTGGAGTGGGCTGCCACTTCCTATTCCAGGGGATCTTCCCAACTCAGGGATCAAACCCGCCTCTCCAGCATTTCAGACAGATTTTTACTTGCTGAGCCAAAGAAACCTCTACATATACACACTACTACATATAAAATAATCAACAAGGACTACTGTATAGCACAGGGAACTTTACTCAATATTCTATAATAACCTATACGGGAAAAGAATTTGAAATAGGGTAGATGTATGTATAACTGAATCACTTCGCTGTACAGTGATTGTAAATCAACTATACTCCAATATAAAATAAAAATTCAATTTAATGTTGACATATGGCAGAAAACAACACAACACTGTAGAGCAATTATTCCCAAATTAAAAATAAATAAAAATTTAAAAATTAAAAGAAGATGCAGTATTAGAGAAACTGCATTCCTGGTGCCAGCTATAGCTTCCCAGAGAGTTTTATTTTTCAGTTGGAGTTTTTCACTGATACATCATGCCAGCATCAGGGCAAGCTGTACATTAAGTGGTTTTCCTTTCTGTGTCTTTGACAGATGTACCATCCCCACACCAGCGAGCCTCGGCCAGGATGAAACCAATAGAAGAAGGGGTGGAAGATGACGACGAGGTCTTTGAACCTGCATCTTCAAATACATTTAAAGTTCGTCAGTGGCCTTGATCCCAAGAGAGGATTCAAGTTACCAAGAGGGAAACTGTCTTGGAGAGATCCTGAAAAATACCAGCACTTTTTCACAGCTTTTAGATTTTTTTCTGCTTTCATACACCCAGCTTGGTAGAGTCTGAGGGTAGGAAAGTGAGGGAGATTCAAAAATGGGAAGGTTACCTTCTCTTTTTACTGGTCAGCTTTCAGTTTCACTGAGCCTTCTGACTAAAACGTGTGCTATTTTTGAGAGACACATTTTCACAGTGTTTTCTAGATATGTTATCGTTTAAATTTTAAAAAATCTTAGTCCTTTGTCATTTCAAATGCCTTCACTTATTTTTCCAAGTTGTTATTTGCTTTCATCAGAGAGTTTAGTCTCTGCTGTGGCAATGGGGTTGTCCATTTGATTGAGATGGAGGGAATGTTAAAAAAAAAATACAAACAGGGAATCTCAGGCTTTGTTCAGTGGATTTTCTGGTTGGAAAATTTTAAAGAAAGATGTGATGCAACTCATGTATATTTTTCCCTCAGGCCAGATACATCATTCTACTAGAACACCTTACCTTTGTGGACACTGTATGGATAGGTTGATAATGGACAAAGCTCGTCAGACTTTACTCACGTTACCCTGATATTACACTGTTTGGAAGTTGGGATGAATCCTAGAAGGTAACAGTGGAAGCAGTTCTGAGCTCAGGGTCACCCTTTGGCTAAACCAGTTCAGCTGTGATGTGGAGCCATCTCGCCCCATGCTCTGCTGTAGGAAGCACACTACTTGGGGGCAGGAGGACTGCAGAGTCAAGTGGTCAAACAGGTGTCACAGAATGACGAGGCTGACAGAGCCACTGTGCCCTCTGACGTTCAGATGGTTCCTCCAGGGACACAGATGGCTCCTTCCTGTGTGTGTGTCAGGTATCAGATGCCAGGGCTGCAAACGGAGACACAGCTGTGAGGCAGACGGCCCACCACAAGCTCTGCTGTGATCACCCTACCTAGAGAGTGCTGTAAGGACCTTGATTCTAGATCTCTCTCTTCCACCTGTTGTGATTCCAGACACAGTGGTACTTGGGAAATTTGCTTAAGCCATCAAGCGGGTCAGTGTGACTGTGGCCCTTCACCAGGCCACCCATTTGGGGGAAGACCCCCTGAATGGCTGTGCTCCATCCTGCCCCACTACCTTTATTTTGTGTACTCCAACTCTGAGTTAGTCCTATTATGTTAAATAACAAGAAAAGTTCCATATGAAATTATTTTCAGGTGAGCTGAGCCAAAAGCATCTTTTGCCAAGAGGTGATTTCTATGAGAGAAGATATAAAACTTAACTACTAAAAGGGTCACTTCACTTTCCTAAACTCATGTTTTAAAGCCAGTTATTTTAGTAATTTCACTTGAGTCAAATTTACATGCTTGATCACTCACTGAGAAAAATTCCACACACTGCGTATCCAGCTCCTAACACATTCGTCAAATTAATAGCTTGTTAACCTCACCGTAGAAAGGCTGATTTCACTTTCTTCTGTAGTGGTCTCTTCTGTTTGCTGAATTAAGGTTTTATTTTGGGGAAATGAAACAAAGGTGAATGAATGACTTTACCTTGACTTTAAGACAAGATACAGCAGGTTGAACTCTTTCTTTTAGTGCTTGAATCAAGTGTATGAAGTAATGTTGTTAATACCACTTTAACTATTGAAGTGACGATATGTAGGCCATTGAGTTTATACATGCATAGCACTAATTTATAAAATCATTCAACAGAGTAATTAGATATTACATCCTTGTCTAAGCAGAAAGTAATTTTAGCTTCTACAAAAGCCGTGTTTGTAATGTTCTGTGAGTTCACAGAACCTTGAGATTTTCTAACCTTGACCCATTTTTAGACACATCTCACGTGTCTCCCCTTTAGACAGCAGAGGGGAGCATCTCTAATGATCAACCTGGATGTGTTTAGAGGTTATTTTCTGTAGTGCTGGAAAAGCACACTGTTTAAAAGCACATTGCTAAAATTAGGTGATATGAAGTCATTTACTTTTTTAATGTGTTTGTGTGTGTCAGTGCCATCGATAATGAAGATTATAATCTCAAGATTAGGAATCTTCAAAGAGCCACTACTCTTGAACAGGAAACATAAAACTGTCTGTAAATACATCCCTCTAAGGATGACAGTGAAGGAGCCAAAGCCATTGAGTCGTCCTCCCATTAGACTTGATAGCAAAGAAGCAGATAAGAAAACATAAAAGATCTCCTATGGATGACTTTTATAGATTCATGGACACAAGTGTATCTTTGTATAACATGTAGATAAAAAACACATTTGTTGCCAAAGTGACCAGTAAAATGCTTCCTGTGTTTTTTGGCCTTCACTTAGCTATGTGACCAAGGTCCAGAAAATAGCCTACAAAAATTACTCTATTTATCACCCCAAATCCACTGTGTTGAAATGTAACACCAAGTTCCTTGTGTGAAGCTGGAGTCAACATTTATTCCAGAATGTGTGGCATTTATAATATTCGGCAAGCTCTCATAAATGTTGTATTTATAAAATAATAGCACAAACCCTATGATGTTTATAGATTTAAATTAGTAATGATGGGTGCTATATAATTCGTTCTCCTTCCACACGCCTGAAGCTTTTCTGATTTTGTAACTTGGAGCTGCCGATTCTTGCTTCCCAGGTCCTATCATGGCCTCAAAGGCAGAGTCACTTAGATGCTAGAAAAAATATTTAGTAGAGAAAGTTATGTAACTACACACTTAGCTCTGTCTGTGGTGCACCCCAGGTGATGACCTTGCCCTCCTCTGGTAAGGATTTAATGCTAGTGTGTGTGTCAGCCAGTCAAGCTCTTGGGCATGCTGGTTGGTCCAGACCCTGGGGTGCAGCTCCAAGGTTTATTTTTAAAATCCATTTTCCTGGTCATTTGTAAAGCTACTCTGCAGAAACCGTTGACTCTGCCATGTTTCCCCTCCCTTCCCTCTTTCTTAACCTGGTTTCACAACCTTTTTCTAATTATGCCCAACTAGAGTGATTAGACGGAGAAGGCAATGGCACCCCACTCCAGTACTCTTGCCTGGAAAATCCCATGGACGGAGGAGCCTCGTAGGCTGCAGTCCATGGGGTTGCTAAGAGTTGGACACAACTTCACTTTCACTTTTCACTTTCATGCTTTGGAGAAGGTAATGGCAATCCACTCCAGTGCTCTTGCCTGGAGATTCCCAGGGATGGGGGAGCCTGGTGGGCTGCTGTCTATGGGGTCGCACAGAGTCAGACACGACTGAAACGACTTAGCAGCAGCAGCAGGGTGATTAGAAATTCGCACCCACTCAATTCCAGTTCCCCAGGATGTGAAGGGATAGGACTATGCAGGGAACTCGTGTGTTTCACACTCACGACACATCTCACTGACACTCTGATCATTACAGGACCCCCATGACATATTATAGGGGAAGTTTAAGAAGCCCACTTTAAGCACTATTTACAGATTTTACCAATATACCTACAATCTAGTTTTAAAGTACCTGAGAATTTTGTGAATGCTTTATGCAGACATAGTATTTATAGGGGGAGAAGGCAATGGCAAGCCACTCCAGTACTATTGCCTAGAAAATCCCATGGATGGAGGAGCCTGGTAGGCTGCAGTCTGTGGGGTCGCTAAGGGTCGGACACGACTGAGCGACTTCACTTTTCACTTTCACACATTGGAGAAGGAAATGGCAAGCCACTCCAGTGTTCTTGCCTGGAGAATCCCAGGGACGGGGGAGCCTGGTGGGCTTCCGTCTATGGGGTCACACAGAGTTGGACACGACTGAAGTGACTTAGCAGCAGCAGCAGCAGCAGTATTTATAGGAATTGCATTCTTTCTGCTTTTAGGTGCCATTTGATACATGGATATCATTTTACTTTATAATAAATTTACATTTTGTCTGAATAGAGCCTTATAGTTTAAAATATCTTCGTATTTTGTCATTTGATCAAATAAACTTACTTGGAATATGTACACTTTTTAAAATTTCATTTCTCTTATATGTAGCTGGTTTGCTCTAATGCCATGCCCAAAGTTTCAAGAAAGAACCTTCAGAGGTTATGGGAATTGCTCTGGTTTAGGCAATCTGAGCAAACATGCACAAGGCATGCTCCTGGGTTAGCTCCACTTAGTTCTGAAGGCCTGCTATCTTGCTGCCTTTGGTCATGAAAAGGGTGGGCCATGAGGCAGTGGACAATCCTGCCTGGATGCAGCGACTGAAAAGCCTCCAGAGTTTCAATGTGAGGATACATGTATTTCAGATTTTTAATCCACTGTATTTGAAACTTCACTTCCAGTTTTATAAGTTTCAGCAATACAAGGAATCACATGAAGGGGACAGAACACATCCCCTGGGTCTACTCTGTGGTGGGCAATCTTTCTTTTCATAAAGGAACTCATATTTGCTTCCATCACCTGTGCTCGATGTTAAAAAGGGACTGGAAAGCCCATCTCTTGGCCGTTTGTAGTTGGTCCTTGACACCTAATTAACTTGCCCTGATCAGCGCCAAGACAAGACCCAGATGGACCGGGCATCTTACACCACTAGTTAGAGAGTTAATTCTAACCCATGTCATTCAGGCTTAATGTCTGGTTCTAAGCCCTGACTTTCAAGCTGACCCATTTTTGGGGCAGCTTCCCCTCACCTAGCCTGTGCTGTGAGACTTAAGAGTTTCCCATTATGCCCATGAGGGGTTTTCTGTGGATGGGTGTGGGTACAACCCAACATGAGCTAAAATCAACAGGACTTGGTTCAGATTTGTGGGAGCAGAGATGGTGGTGAGAGGGGAGAGTGTCAAAGACCTCCAGCTGGAGTTGCTGCTGGTTACTCCCTGGTGAGGACCAGGTTTGAGCGCAGAGACTGTTTTCTTCATGCCAAGTTTGAGGGGCCTCTGGGATGGCAGAGAGGTGTCAAAATATGGAACTCAGAGGAAGGGTTGGGGCTAAGGATACAGATTTCTAAGCTGAAGATGGCACTGTGAGCTTGACAGCTACCCAATAATGTAAAAAATTTTCTGTTAAAGGGTGTGTGTCTGATGAATAAATATGAACGAATACACTACACCAATATTTCCTTAATGTGGATGGACTTAGAGATTATCATACTAACTGAAATAAGTCAGAATGAGAAAGACAAATATATGATATTGCTTATATGTAGAGTCTAAAATATACAGATGAAATTATTTACAAGTCAGAAACAGACTCACAGACATAGAAAACAAACTGACGGTTACCAAATGGGAAAAGGGATGGGGACGGTATAAATTAGGAGTTTGGGATTTGCAGATACAAATTACTATACATAAAATAGGTTAAAACAACAACAACAAAAACCAAGGTCCTACTGTAAAAAAATTTTTTCCTTGTTATTTACCAAGGGCAAACATATCCCCACTGACCTTCAGGTTCTCCCAGCCTCCTTTGTCACCCTGTCACAAGAGGATTCCCATCTTCCCAGCTTACAGCTAAGCTTCCTGCTTTTCTGCCCCATTTGCCTGGTCCAGCTGCTCAGTACAGGCAGGACCCCACATCTCAGGACCGACCCCTGGCCTGCTCCTGGGAAAGAAGCACCGTGGCTCAGGATTTCGCCCTCTGACTTCTTGCACGACAGACCAGCAGAAGCAAATGTGGCTTGAATGAAGCTAAACTACCTTACAGCTGAGTAAATGAAGCCTCACATCCAAAACCCGACTGGTAGAGTTTTGGTAGAAGGCTCCTGAAGGGAGCCTTCAGGAAAAAATGATTAGCGCCATTTACCTCTTGATATTTCTCTGTGAATGCTGAAAACTTCAGAGCTGCTCCCGTTCCTTGGTGGTTACATATAATTAGGTCATTTGTGTAGAGACGGACGGAGGTGAATCCCGGAGTCCCCTCAAAAAAGTTCAGACAGGGGCCAAGTTTCAGGCCCTGGCCTCCCACGGGGGCCATGCTGCACAGAAAACTGAACCACCATCAGTTGCTCCGAATTCATTTCTCTTTAAAGGGTTTCTGTCATCTTGGAGGCCTCCCTAATGTTTTCAGTGTGCTTCCCACTGTTTCTGTTGTTCTCATCTAACCTCTTTAACTCTTCTCTTTATTAGTACGGATACATTTTGCTGTAAGAATAATTACAATATAATGTAGTAGTAACAGCTATTAAGTGCATATTATTTACCAGAGACTGTTAAAGACATTTAAAACACACAATTTAGTATTTTCACAAAAATCCTGTAAGGTGGTTAATACAACAGAACTGAAGTTCAAATAAGCTGATTTTGCCAGAACAAATCAGCCAGGAAAAGGGCTGTGCTCCATCCCAGATATCTCAGCCTACGGACCTGCTCACCCTGCTGTTTTTTCCAGTCCTCTTAGACAGAAAGCCTTCAGCTGCCACTACCACCTTATTCTCAACTTCTCACCTGAGGTTATCAAAGGAGTTTCCATGCTGAAATTAAAGACTATAATACTTCATATTTTTTGTACCAAAAAATATGTGTTTTTTAGGGAGAGGCTTTTTTATAAAAATGAAACACCAAGATTTGACATTGACCTTTAACATAACCTATCAGCTCATGTGAAAATATCAGGTCCTAGATACATGATGTCCCAAACTGGTTTCTAATCTCTGCTGTCCACCTCTCCTAGCTAAAGCACCGACCTGAAAAAGGAAGCAGAGTCTTTGTCCTGGGACATGACTTTGAAGTCGGACAGGTGTAGTTCTGACCATGGGCTCTGACCATGTGATCTTCACCAAGTC
Source organism: Moschus berezovskii (assembly GCF_049115385.1). Classification (NCBI taxonomy): domain Eukaryota; kingdom Metazoa; phylum Chordata; class Mammalia; order Artiodactyla; family Moschidae; genus Moschus; species Moschus berezovskii. The sequence goes on from NC_142469.1 coordinate 50,633,221, forward strand.
CTTACACCTTTTAAATCTGCTGTGTCCTTACCTGTATTCTAGAAGCTTTCCAAAGGCATAGTTGGCACAAAGTACAAGTTTGTTCTCATCCCCTTTTCCCTTTGGTTGCCACATTGAATCCTTAATGATTGTGGAGTCTCAGTAACCACAGTTCTTGTAAAGAGTCAGAGAGTTGGTACCAGCAGGACCTGAAGGACAGGCAGGGTAGGGGACAGGCACCAAGGCCCCTCCTGCTCACAGCAGAAATGTCTGCAGGCCTAGGGCGCAGTTCCCAGGCTGCAGTCTCCCTGGACCTCTTTGGCTGAGGGAGAGAGAGAAGCCCATCTTGACTTCCACACGTGGCCCCAGAAAGCTGGAGGTGGGGAAAGGAGGCTGTAGGTGCCTCTCGCGGGAGGTTGGTGTGAGTAGAAAATGCCAGCATTAGGTTAAGTGATGGAGAAGGCAATGACAACCTACTGCAGTACTCTTGCCTGGAAAATCCCATGGATGGAGGAGCCTGGTAGGCTGCAATCCATGGGGTCGCTAGGAGTCGGACACGACTGAGCGAGTTCACTTTCACTTTTCACTTTCACACGTTGGAGAAGGAAATGGCAACCCACTCCACTGTTCTTGCCTGGAGAATCCCAGGGATGGGGAAGCCTGGTGGGCTGCCGTCTATGGGGTCGCACAGAGTCGGACACGACTGAAGTGACTTAGCAACAGCAGCAGCAGGTTAAGTGAGGCTCTCCAGGAGGTGAAGAGATGACCATCTTCAGTTGTGGTTGTTTTGAACAAATACCTTTTGTTGAGCCCCCCACAGGAACCACGTGAGAGCCAAGAGCAGGTCCGCTGGATACTGGTGGATGGAGAGAAGTTCCTCTAGACCCCAGAGAGTAAGGGTGGGAGTTCTCAAACACTAAGGAGACGTGTATTCCTAATGCAGTTTGATTATTTAAGAATGCTAGGACCCTGGGCAGCTCCTAGGGGGGCCCCAGTTTTATCTGTAAAAGGAGGTGCAACCAGATGAGGGATATGCCAGTTCTGGTAGTTTAATTCCCAGTGTATGGGCTTCTTAAGGGCTGCCATGTCTTCTTGCTCCAAGTTTGCCTCGTGGTCCAAGTGACTCATGACTCTTTGTTTCGTTTTTGCTTGAGGATGACTTGAGGGGTTAGGCAAAAATCTCACCTGCTGTCTTTCTATCCAGAGTTCCCCCATGCTTGGACTGTCCTTCACAAATGCTGTATCGTCTGCGTGAAGTTGGAATAGTATGACCACGATAATGACTTGCATCACCACCCAGTCTGTGTTCCTGGTGTATCATTTAAAGTTTTCTCAAAAGTTGTCTTCAAAACAGTCAGCTTGCTGACAAGTCCCTTCCAGACCTTTCCAGAATGGTGTGGATTGTGGTTTTCCTTTGGAGGGGACAGAACTGTAGAATTTTAGAGCAGGTAGGTAAATTTCACCAGGATCACCTGGAGGCCCCTATTAAAAACCAGCTCGGGCACAGGTGTGGTGTTCTGCCTGCCCTACAAGTCTTGCAAGTTCCGGCCTCTTATTGGAGCCTTTTGATGCTGCCCCGGGTTCTGCCCCCAGACCTCAAAGCCCTTAATGACCAGTATGTGAAGGATGCCTGGAGAAGGAAATGGCAACCCATTCCAATATATTTGTCTGGAGAATGCCAAGGGCAGAGAAGCCTGGCAGGCTACGGTCCATGGGGTCACAGAGTTAGACATGATCAAGTGACTAAAACATACACATACACACATGATGGGGCTTTCCCAGTGGCTCAGTGGTTTTAAAAGTCTGCCTGCAATGCAGGAGCCTCATGAGACTCTGGCTGGATCCCTGGGTCTGGAAGTTCCCTTGGAGGAGGGGATGGCAACCCACTCTAGTATTCTTGCCTGGAAACTCCCATGGACAGAGGAGTCTGGTGGTCTACAGTTCATGGGGTCACAAAGAATCAGACATGACTGAAGCAACTTAGCATATACACATGAAGGACAAATTTAGGAAACATGGGACCATTGGTTATAAGGAGGCCAAGGGATTCTTGCAGGAGTGCTATAACACCAAGCTAATGAAAGACAAAATGCAACTATAAAGGCATGTTTGGAATCTCCCTACCAGAAGAAAAACTTAATGCCGTTTGTGGTGAACAGATTGGCAAATTGCAGGAGCTGATGCAAGAAGCCACTAAACCCAATGGGTAATTTAGTACTAGTGAGTCTAGGAAACCAAAATTTTAGTCTATACAATAAAGTTTAACAAAGGGGAGGGGCTAACAACTCACTGAACCCCATCCCAGAATTTGATTCGGTATAGCTGGGGTAGAGACCGAACACTGCAGTTCTAAGATCCCAGATAATGCTGATGCTGCTACTAAGGGCACCATTCTTTGAAGTCCCCTTAACTAGTCCAACCCCCTTATTAGGAGAAGGCGATGGCACCCCACTCCAGTAATCTTGCCTGGAGAATCCCATGGACGGAGAAGCCTTGGTAGGCTGCAGTCCATGGGGTTGCTGAGAGTCAGACACGACTGAGAGACTTCACTTTCACTTTTCCTTTCATGCATTGGAGAAGGAAATGGCAACCTACTCTAATGTTCTTGCCTGGAGAACCCCAGGGATGAGGGAGCCTGGTGGGCTGCCGTCTATGGGGTCGCACAGTCTGACATGACTGAAGTGACTTAGCAGCAGCAGCAGCAGGGTGTGGCTGAGAAAACTGAACCCAAGAAAAACTAGAACCCAAGTATCCTTGTCCATAGTCCGATGGCTTTCAGTTAAAAAGCAGCTTTTTTGTGTGTGCTCTAGATCAATAGTTCCCAAACTTTTAATGAGTCAATTAGGGAGTCAGTTAAAATCTGGCTCCAGTAACTCAATACACCTAGAAGAGTGAGTCTTAACCTTGGCTGTTCATTGGAGTCAGAGATTCTGAAGTAATTTATCTGAACATCAGGATTCTTAAAAGCTCCCCAAGTAACTCAAAGGGGGTAATAAATTTGAAACGTTTGGTCTGGAGGAAGGTCAGAAAGCTTCACTAGTCCAGACATCCCAGGTAATTGGGCTGTAGCTGCAGGCTGGCCTGTACTTCCAAGGCAAAGGTTTTCCTGATCTTACTTCCTGCTTTAGGAAACAAAAAAACACTGAAGTGTTACTGTGAGGTTTGAAGAGTGAATACCAGAAGCATAGATGGGTCTATTTTCCTATGTATAACAATATTTATTTTTGGAACATTTAGTCTCTTTTTATTAAGACATAATTAACATAGAACAGTATATTAATTTCAAGTGTACAACCTAATGGTTTGATATTTGTATATATTGTGAAATGATCATCAAAATATGTCTGATTAACGTCCATCACCACACACAGTTACAAATTATTTTTCTTGTGATGAGAACTTTTAAGATTTACTCCCTTAGCAACTTTCAAATATGTAAAACATTGTTTTACTAGAGTCACCATGCTGTACGTTACATCCCCGGGACTCATGTGTAGCTGGAAGTTTGTACCTTTTGACCACAGTTGGTGTGTGATTTTGATCCTTCCAACTCCCTTACTTTCTTTGGCTCCCTGTGGCTTCCTATGTATCAGAGTTAGAAAGAAGCTTTCTACCTGGTTTTGGTGTTTTGGAGAAAAAAAATTAATTAGAAGCAGAATCCTGAAGTGTCTTTTCTAGCTTCAAGTCTGTTTATGTGACCCGGGCAGTTAATGTCATCTCCCTAAGTACAATTGTACATTTCTTCGTAATACAGAAATAGTTATATCTGCCACCTTTATCTTAGAAGGGTTTTGTGAGAACCAGATTTCAAAGCCCATGTAAACTATAAAACACTATAAAAGTGAAAGCTATTATTAAATTAACTTCAGTTCAGTTCAGTCGCTCAGTCGTGTCCGACTCTGCACGACCCCATGAATCACAGCACGCCAGGCCTCCCTGTCCATCACCAACTCCCGGAGTTCACTCAAACTCATGTCCATCGAGTCGGTGATGCCATCCAGCCATCTCTCTGTCATCCCCTTCTCCTCCCGCCCCCAACCTTTCCCAGCATCAGAGTCTTTTCCAGTGAGTCAACTCGTCACATGAGGTGGCCAAAGTATTGCAGTTTCAGCTTTAGCATCAGTCCTTCCAATGAACACCCAGGATTGATCTCCTTTAGAATGGACTGGTTGGTGCTCGCTTCGGCAGCACATATACTAAAAATTGGAAGAATGGACTGGTTGGATCTCTTTGCAGTACAAGGGACTCTCAAGAGTCTTCTCCAATTAAATTAACTAGTGACACACAAATGGAAGTTTAAAGTGAAAGAAATATCTTTTCACTGAGCTGCCTGGGAATTCTGTTGGAACTTGTGTCTAATTTGTCCTTGCTCTTAGACTCCAACATTCAAACCCCAAATCCAGAAGACCTGGGTATGATAATGTAAGCACTTTAACAAAATATGGTTTCTTCTCAGATATTGGGAGCATAGACGGACTTAGTAAGATGTCTAAAGTAAAAAAAAACACCACCAAAGATTGAGGTAATAAAATACCAAACCAAAAATTTTAAAGTCTTTTATTTCTTACAGCTTCAAAAGTAGATGAGAATTTCTGGGGTAATAATGCAACATTAGTATTTAATTATCTAGGGGTGTTTACCATTTTGAAGTTTCTTATTACAAGAAAACTTAGAAATAGATAAAATATTTTTGAAACAGGTTAGCATTATCAGTATCCCTTCAGCATCATGAACTCCACAATGACAGTCTCTCTCTTGTTCATAAGAGCCTATAAAGCCATTACTTATAAGTACACATTTTTCTAGGCAGAAATTTTCCTAGATAAGTTTATCAATCATGATCAGAAATTCAAATATGTAGTAGCTGAGGTGATGCAAAGTGAGTGCAGAGTGCCCTCTGGTGGTGTCATGCATAACTGAACTGTCTCAAGGTTGTTAGTCGCTAAGTCCTCTCCGACTTTACGGCCCCACGGACTGTAGAACGCCAGGCTTCTCCTGTCGGTGGGATTTCTCAGGCAAGAATACTGGAGTGGGTTGCCCTTTTTTTCTCCAGTGGATCTTCCTGACCCAAGGATCATGCTTGGTCTTTAACTGAAGAATTACTATACTATTGTTCTACAGTTTCTTAAAAATCAGACTTTCATCTTTTTTTCTTTGAATAGTTTTATTCTGGCTGTGCTGGATCTTTGTTGCTGCGCTGACTTTTCTCTAGTTGCAGGGAGCGGGAGCTACTCTATTTGAGAAGCACGGGCTTCTCATTGCAGTGGCTTCTCTTGTTACAGAGCATGGGCTCTAGGGCAGGGGGTGGGGGTGGAGGCTTACAAAGTTGTAGGACAGGAGCTCAGCAGTTGGGGCTGGAGGGCTCTAGCGCACAGGTTCAATAGTTGTGGGGCACAGGCTTAGCTGCTCTGTGGCATGTGGGAGCTTCCCAGACCAGGGATTGAACCCGTGTCTCCTGCATTGGCAGGCAGATTCTTTAGCACTGAACCACCAGGGAAGCCCCCAAATCAGAATTTCATCTTAATCAGAGAGAAGTTTTACATCTCCAAAGTCCCATTGTACAATGGACTGTATTAGAACACACCTTTTAATTGTTGTGTTATTTAGGTTATCTTTTACAGAAGTCCTAAAGAAAATTCTAATTGAGACAGTGTTCCATTGAGAAATAATTTTTAATTAAAAAGAAGCACTGTAGGTTGTTAATATGGCACCTCCAAATAGAATCTCTTAAATAATCTGACCCTGGTCCAGAGTTTTTTCTGTTGCTTATTTGTTTTGGTTTGGTTTGGGGTTGGGTTAGGAATTGTGTTGGAACATTTAGACATTGTCCTAGGGTTTTTACAGGACTTGTTGAATCTTTTCTGGCAGGATTGGGAATAAAATCTGGGATGATCCATGTGATCTAGGCAAAGACAGACTATTGGGCCAAATGACATTCTAGGGTCTCTATGTTTCGTTCTATGTTAAACTTTCTTTGGCAATCTGATACATTTCCGTTATTTCTGTGCAGTATTAACAAGTAGCAGGAAAATACAAACCTAAGGAAATAGAAGTTATGACCAACCTAGATAGTATATTAAAAAGCAGAGACATTACTTTGCCAACAAAGGTCCGTCTAGTCAAGGCTATGGCTTTTCCAGAGGTCGTGTATGGATGTGACAGTTGGGACTGTGAAGAAAGCTGATCGCTGAAGAATTGATGCTTTTGAACTGTGGTGCTGGAGAAGACTCTTGAGAGTCCCTTGTACTGCAAGGAGATCCAACCAGTCCATTCTAAAGGAGATCAATCCTGGGTGTTCACTGGAAGGACTGATGCTAAAGCTGAAACTCCAATACTTTGGCCACCTCATGCGACGAGTTGACTCACTGGAAAAGATTCTGATGCTGGGAGGGATTGAGGGCGGGAGAAGGGGACAACAGAGGATGAGATGGCTGGATGGCATCACCGACTCAGTGGACATGAGTTTGAGTGAACTCTGGGAGTTGGTGATGGACAGGGAGGCCTGGCGTGCTGTGATTCACGGGGTCGCAGAGTCGGACACGACTGAGCGACTGAACTGAACTGAACTGAAGGAAATAGAATGCGCTCTGCCACGTTTCCAGAATGGTTCTGCAACGGCTGCGCATACTTCAGCCCCTCCCTGTATTTTTTCCAATTTTTTACCATGAGAAAGTTTATTGTGGTTGTAATGAGATTTTTTTATTATTGTTTTTTTTTTAAAATGGATTGCCCTGAATGAGTGGCTGCTGCTGCTGCTGCTAAGTCACTTCAGTCGTGTCCGACTCTGTGTGACCCCATAGACGGAAGCCCACCAGGCTCCCCCGTCCCTGGGATTCTCCAAGCACGAACACTGGAGTGGGCTGCCATTTCCTTCTCCAATGTGTGAAAGTAAAAAGTGAAAGTGAAGTCGCTCAGTCGTGTCCAACCCTTAGCGACCCCACAGACTGCAGCCTACCAGGCTCCTCCATCAATGGGATTTTCTAGGCAAGAGTACTGGAGTGGCTTGCCATTGCCTTCTCCGGAATGAGTGGCAGAAGCAAGTTTAACACAGGACCGGCAAACTAATATCTGGACTAGCTAATGAAAGTTATTTTTTAAAAATTAATTTCATGAAGAAATGAAAGAGTTTGAAGAGCCCATGTGAAGATAACTGTCATGGCTTGAATATGTGAAATGATGATCTAAATGAAAGAAGTGATTATAAATAGGACTTGAAATATCTGCCATAAATACTTGAGGTCACATTCCTAGAGGAAAATGTGGAAAAGAGTAAGAAAGTATCACATATCAATAATACACATATCTGAACTAAGTCAAATGCAAATATGGTTTGTGTCTTAAATTTGAAATTGTCTTTCACTATGCCTTGATTTTGCAATATTGCTGCTGCTATAATACTTAGGTGTGAGTCCAGTTTTCCTGACAAAAGAACAGAATGAACCATGTCATTGGGGTGTAAGCAAAACACCCAAGGTTGGAATTGGTACTTAAAAGAATTTTTACAAACTGGAGCAGGCAGTTCTAGATGCTAGGCGGCTCAGAAATTAACAATTGAGGCCCTTGACCTTGAAAAAAATAATTCACGTCTTCAAGAAACTTCATTAATTTTAGAAATAAAGTACACATACATATGTCCTAAAGTCAGGAAGCTTTTAAAGTGGAAATACTGTGCTAAGAAACATGCCTGATATGCAGCCTCAGAACCATTTATCATTTTTCAGGGTACCTAAGATACTTCAGAAAGTATGTATGTGTGTGTGTGAGAGAGGGAGAGACAGAGGCTTAGACAGAGTAACAAATGATGATTTCTATACTGAAGATGGCCGAAATTACGTTTGGATAACAGTAAAGGCTTTTCCTTTAAATTTCAATGGTTTCTAGAAAGCAAAACTAAGAATTCATAGAAGGAGTTTTTGAGGGGAAATAAATCAATTTCATGAAAATAGTAAAAAAAAAAAAAACAGGAGCAGGATTTAGCCACAAAAAGGTAGACTGGCAAACAAGCATTATTTTTTTTTAATTTAGTAGCCTGGCAAGCAAAAGATTCATATAAAGGCTCTTGCTGCTGCTGCTAAGTCACTTCAGTCGTGTCCGACTCTGTGTGACCCCATAGACGGAAGCCCACCAGGCTCCCACCTCCCTGGGATTCTCCAGGCAAGAACACTGGAGTGGGTTGCCATTTCCTTCTCCATAAAGGCTCTTACAAAAACCTTATTCAAGAGATGGCTCAAATGCAGTGCTCTGTGGACATAGAAGGCTAGCCTAGGATTCTGCAGCTTCATCCTGAATCCTGTACTCTGTAAGGTTGTTATTCAGTTGTTCAGTCCTGACTCTTTTGTGACCCCCTGGACTGCAGCATGCCAGGCTATCCTTCACCATCAACTGGAGTTTGCTCAAACTCATGTCCACTGAGTCGGTGATGCCATCCAACCATCTCATCCTCTTATCCTCTTCTTCTCCTCCCTTCAATCTTTCCCACCATCAAAGTCTTTTTCAATGAGTCAGCTTTTCACATTAGGTGGCCAAAGTACTGGATCTTCAATTTTAGCATCAGTCCTTCCAATAAATATTCTGGACTGATTTCCTTCTGGATTGACTGGTTTGATCTCCTTGCAGTCCAAGAGACTCTCAGGAGTCTTCTCCAGCACCACAGTTCGAACGCATCAATTCTTGTTCAGCGCATGACCCTTATTCCTAGGGTTCGGCCTGCTGGGATCCAGACAAAAAACTCAGGTGTTTACCAAGGCCCATCTCACTCTCTGAGACTTCAGATTCTGTCTCCCCAGCAAAGATGGCTGGGGAAACATCGGGTAATTCCCTCAGCCTCCCAGCCAGTGGCTGCACTAGGACAGGTCAAGGATGCTGCCTCGGGCAAGGAACCTGCCTGAGAGTGAGCACTCCTGAAGTTTCACACCCCAGACCCTTCTCTGGCCTCATCCTGGTTGTGACTCTGCCCTCAACTGCTGTTTTCTGCTGGGTCAGCAGATTGTCGATGACTTGGAAGAAATCTATATGAAGATTTTGGGGGCTTCCTCCTTCATGAGCCCTCCTTTCTGGGTTTTATCCTTCCATTTTCTGTTGCTCTGGTAGCCCTGCCTTTGTTTCATCACCTCAGTAAGACTGCCACCTCTGATGTGGTCTGCAACCCTGTGTCACCTCCAAGACCTGGGAAGTGACCACAGGGGAAAAGCCTGGGGCAAACGTGCTCACCTCTCAAGCTTTTCCCTTTGCAAACTTGGACACCCCTCACATTCCCAGCTCCATCAGTGGCCCTCCCCTACATTTAAAATGTTGCTTTTTAAAATGCTTTGTTTGGGACTTCCCCAATGTTTTAGTGGCTAAGACTCTGCCCTCCCAATGCAGGGAGCCCGGGTTTGATCTCTGGTCAGGGAACTAGATTCCACATCCCACAACTAACACTCAGTGCCCCCAAATAAATAAATACTTAAAAAAATACTTCGTTCCACCAAATTTCTCTCTTTACTGGTTGGTTAAACATGCACTGCTTCGACTGGATTCCAACTTTTTGTTTATGCTATTTCTTCTGTCCCAGACTCTTTTTTCACCCTCCCAAACCAAGCCCATCTTCCTGCCCCACTGAATCTCACCTCCTCAAACTACACCTGCAAACAATATAAGATGTTAAGGGAAAAGTGTAAAGTTGCAAACCATATATAATCTGCTGCTGCTGCTGCTAAGTCACTTCAGTCGTGTCCGACTCTGTGTGACCCCATAGACGGAAGCCCACCAGGTGCCCCCGTCCCTGGGATTCTCCAGGCAAGAACACTGGAGTGGGTTGCCATTTCGTTCTCCAATGTGTGAAAGTGAAAAGTGAAAGTGAAGTCGCTCAGTCGTGTCCGACCCATAGCAACACCACGGACTGCAGCCTACCAGGCTCCTCCATCCATGGGATTTTCTAGGCAAGAGTACTGGAGTGGCTTGCCATTGCCTTCTCCGATATATAATCTAATTTTATATTAAAACACCTGTATGTAACTTATTGCAAAAAAGACAATGAAGAATGTTAATGGTTATTTATAGGTGATAAGATTATGTGTTTAAAAGGTTGTCCATATTTGAAATTAACAAAATTTAAATTTAGAATAAAATGCAGGTGATGGGATTATATACCATTTTCTTTCAAAGTTCTCCATATTTTCTGCAGTAAAGTACAGCACTACTTTTATAACAAAAAGCTATTTTAAATAATAATCAATGAAAGTAAAAGTGTTGAAATGTTTACTTAATAAGCTTCTCATGAGCATTCATGATCAAGCCCTTCACATCACTCACTGTTGCACAAGGTGAATATACTACACACTGCTGAACTGTACACTTAACAATGGTTAAGATGATAATGATGTTATGTTTTTTCTTTTTACCACAATTAAAAGGTAAAGGGAGTCCAGTAGACCACAGGGGGGGAAAAGTGAATGATTCACGCATAGACTGGAAATGAATGTGATGGTGAGGCTGGTCAGTTTATAGAACTCAACAGTTTTATAAAGCTGGTTGTAGAGTGTATCAAATCTACATTCATATCTTAGATATTTGGTACTGGTGTCACATGTTCTTGACTGTTCTTTTCAAATACTTAAATCCTTGGGAAAAAATTGCAGGAAAATTCTAAAATGGTTTCTCCAAAAGGGTGTGAACACTTTTGCTCCAGGCTACTTTTCCTGACCCCAGAAAGTATGTCTTGATTACCAAGCTTGCACAGTCCATGCTAGTTGACACAGGATGATCCCTAATGAGGACAGGACCCACCTTTTCTCCTTCATTCAGGTGGAATTTATTCACCATCTGTACTGTCACAGCTAAGTTTTATATTTATAGTCACTGCGACATGAGGATATGTTAAAACTATTTAACTGATACTCATTTTGGTGTAAATACTAAGTAGCCTTTTTACCCATTCATTAAATTTAGCCATCACACAAATCATTTGAACTCTCCAACACGCGTCATAAATGCCAACATTATATGTTTTATTTTTAATCAAGTAATTTCTTTAAACCTCAAAATATCCATAATTGACAGAATAAGACACTAGGCATGAGATGATAATATAAAATCCACGGTCTGCAGAAAGGCAAACAGTACTTGTAGTCCATCGAGATGACTGTACACAAGTGAAACGCCATTCCGACCTTCTATTCCTTTTTTGTCCTTTAAAAACATACAGTTCAAGTGTTTTTTATTTTCACTTGTAAACAACATGAGCCAAAATGGACAATGAGGTCATCTAAAGACTACACAGGATAATTGTAAAACACTAGATAAAACAGCATATTAAAGTCATATAGAAATCAGTATTCACTTTGGTCTCTATTGTGGTTAAAGTTGTTAATACCAAAAAAGCAATACATACTAATTAAAGCCAGCTGGTGGTGGGTGCCAGTGGTTGGTAGCTGTAAGTAATTCAAGAGGTAGTCAACACCATCATTTTCAAGCTGGTTAACTCTCACACATGTGAAGCCACAGATATATTCAATGTTGCAATAGTTTCTCACTGTACAGTACTTGACCATAACTTTGCAGCTTTGCTCCAAACAGACAATTTAACAATGATTCGGAGGTCAACCTCTCACTCTAACTGAACTATGACACAGATCACACAACCACCACATCTGAAAGAGGCTGTTGACAGCGATGTAAGACAGAATTTGATGCTTGTAACAAGTTGTTCTTCCCTAAAACAAATAAATCTCATTAAGACATCTAGAAAATTAAAGTCTGTGCAGCTGCACGTGTACACACTTTCCCAAATTTTATAACCAAAGGGGAAATACACATATATATTTTATGATAAACATTTCTTAGAGAAAACAGATAAATTAATTTAAATTATCTTTAAGACTTAATGAGATTTTCCATGTCCTGTATAACTCATCTTACAGTGAAAGTTACAAAGTCTATTAACACTTATGGGCTCCTATTCACAAACTACATACAACTAGCAGTAACTTGGGGCCACATTGGTGCAAAATAAAACTGGGCCAAAAAAAAAATATATCGGCAACAGAAACACCTTTATATTTATTTGTAGATGGACCAATGCTAATAACATGATGTTTCTTGATCTTTTCCCATACATTGCACGCCAAATTTCCAAGTTATAAGCAGGTAAAAATCTTTCTAAATCTTTCAACTGTAAAAATACATCCAAAGGCTTCTAGTGAAGACAAAAATGCAAGTATAAAAATGTTCTACTATAATCTGCCACGTAGCAATGAATAGCTCACAGGGTTAGGAGACCGGTCGTGCATCTTTTCCTAGGAATTACACTTGTGTTGATGTGGGTGGGGAGAGGACAAAGGGGAGCTATTTCACAGACCTCCTGCCCAACCCATTAGCAACTCCAGCAAACCGATGCTTTACACAGATCCTACCCCTCAGTAGCTAGAAAGGGCATTGCACGTCCACTGTATGTTCACTCCTTGGCAGCCAGTGCTGTTAATTATGTGCCTGGACAACAACGCTGCAATCACTTGGCTTCAGGGCAGCACACACACAAATGAAGGAGATTGGCATCTTTGATACTTCTGCCCAGCACACATACACTCATACAAGCAACCTCACTTCTGACTTCTTCCCACTACCGACCTCTGGGCAAAGCAGCCATTTCGAAGATTGACTTGTGTGCTCTGTTTTGCTTCAGTAGAAGAGTCTATGTCTTAAATACATGGTCACTTGAAGGAAATGCTCCGAGACTTTGCTAACTAGATGAGATGCTTCATTATTCACAAGTGTTTGTCAGAAACATGCAGTTATGAATTGCTATCTATACTCTAGATAAAGAGATTCTGTACCAGAGAATTATCAGCCACTGTAAGGCTGGAGCAGCATAAAGGTGTGCTATGCATCAACTATGAGGTAGCCTTTTGCTGTAAACAGAATATTTCACCCATGTAAATGGACACTGTGCTTACGTCAGTGATATTCACATCTGAAAGGAGTGGAGGAAGTCTCCTTGAGTAATTTTCACATGAAATTAAAAAAGGAGAGCTGATAATTGATATTTGGACATTTTGATCTATGTCAAACTCAGAGGTAGTTATTACTAACATCAGTACATAATACTTACATAAAGGTCTAAGTTATTTGGTTTGTTTTGAGTAAGCAGGACTGTAGACTATTCTGTAAAGAAACAACAATTATTATACGGTATGTTCCCTGAGCGAAGTTCTTTGTCCTGAGTATGTTTATGTAATAGTGATAATATTCTTATATAAAAAATAAACCCCAACTTTTCATCAAAGATAGGTTTGGTATGTGCTTAGTTCAGTCTGGTGAGACGCTGAAAAATGATTTCAAATTGCACCCATAAGGTCCACAGTTATAAAATGTTTCCTTTTTTAAATCGTGATCTCAGCTCTGAACTTTTTATATGTAAACAGGGAATGTCCAATTCTCAAGTCCATAATTTCCTATTTCTAATAAGGTCAAGGAACTTTGGTTTGAATTTTCAAAGTGACTTATTATATTTTGCATTTTTACTGTTAACCTGCTTATTATACCTGCTAAAAATTAAGCAATGCCACTCTGATTTGTCTACATAATTTAAATAAGCTTACACTCCTCACATAAGGCAAGGAAGTACTTCTCTATAGCTATTTATCACATTCAATATCGTCAAAGGTAAGCTTTGCATCACAGCATACTGAGATTTCAGTACATCCCATGGAGACTCTCACAAACACTGTCAACTCAAGCTGAGTTGGGAAGGGCTGGTGGCCCAGCCCCAGGCTCGCTTGCTCTCCTTCCGCGTGGCTTGCTTGCTGAAACGGGGGCAAAACCGTACAACAAGTCTCCCTCGGCAGGACAAGTTGGGAGGGAGCAGAAACTGTTCAGCAGAACGTGTCTCATTTGAATCATGCTATTTTCTGTTTCTGATTATCTGAGCTTACACCAACAGGCTCATGCAAGACTCTATTTACTGCCAATGTTAAGCCTTACTACTAATTGGTACCTTCTTGGAGATGTTCCCAAAATTCATCCGTAAGATCTAGAACCAGGATGACAGCAAAATGAGTGTTTTTCATGACTGGAAGCTGAAGGGACCACTACACTACTGTCTCTGTCTCCATCACTGAATGCTCATCCTGAATCTCCCATATTTGTCCCTTCAGTAGCAGTCTTGAGGGAATTCTCGTAAGATCAACTGTATTGTATAAAAAACACTCCGCTGTCTGGTAGGAGAGGTTTGGGAACCTTTCTCCCCAGCTCGTCACTCTAGTCGCCTGCCACAAAACATGATGCTTTTTCGTATTATTCAAGGTCATACATCATGGACAATTGTGAGCATCCACTCACTATTCAGTCTCAACCCTGGCATTTTACTGTGCTATTTTGTGTAGAAAGAAGTTAGGTAACTCTCCAGGGGGAATAAAAACAGCCACCAAAAACATACACCCAACGACTGGAGTCTTCCTCCAAGGTCTTCAGTAGTAAACAAGGAGGCCCCTGCTCGAAGTGACGGTTAGAAGGATTGACTTAGTCAAAGGGAACTGCTGTCGCCACAGTCCCTCAAAAACCTCACAACAGGTAAGAGATTACAATGAGCTGGTATCAAAATACCACTGAAAACAACCACATCACTACATTTATACACTGCCCTCCCCCTTCATTTCTCTGAATAGGCATCTAATTTACAATCGAAACATTGGAATTGAAAACACTGAAATATCGGCACAGAGATGACACATTCATTGTCTTTTCTGGTTTGTATCCCAGATTCAAAAAAGTTTAAACGGCAGTCAGAGGCATATGGAGTTAAGGTACTGCCTTGAAAAGGGGTGGGGTGAGGGGATACACTGTACAGATACCAAGAAAAAGAGGCAATCCCAAATTCGGGAGAACTGATGTTTTAAAAACCTTTAGTACCATATGACTGGCAGCTCTGAGATCTGAAGTATATCCTTTGGTTCACATAAAAGGTAACAGTCTTTTTCTTCTCTAATGTAATATAAAGGGAATGGTATTTCAAGAAAAACTCCAAGGGTTATTTTCAAAACCATCTAAAAATGCTTCACTGTGGGTTTTCAATTCTTGCGGGATGTCCAATTCCGTGAGGGAGGGTGTGTGCTTGTATCTCCATACACACATATATAAAGACAAGCCCTCTTTATATATATGTCTACATTCTAAAGAAAATCCTCCTACACACACACAGACTCAGGCTCGCTCCCTCTCACACGTGTACATACAGATAACAGCATCTCATCCTCTGAGTCACATAACACATGACACCCTGCTCCAAGGTAATTTGCTTAGAGTGATTTGTCTGTTTAAAAACATTCACAGTTCCTCAACAGTAGTTAAAAATCCCAGGTCAGCTGCTGTATGTGAAATACTGTTCCCCTGAATTTGCATGAGGTAGACTTCCCAACCGGGGAGAGAAAACGATACGCTAAAGAAGGGTTATGTCTTTTTCCTCTTTTGAACGGAAGGCCCCTTTTTGCTTTGCTCTTCTGGTGCTGCAGACGACTTGGTGGAGGAAGCTTCTGGAGGGGACCTGCCTGGCCACTCTGAGAGCTCGGACCTCGCCTCCTGAAATGATGTACAGCCGTGCCCTCCGCCCACCTCCCGAGGGAACGTCGACGCGCACGGCTGGGGCTCCGCTTCCTGTCTTCCCTGAGAACTGGCTGGCGGCTGCACCGCAGTTTTGTGGGGGCAGTTTGCCACCATGTGCGTGATGCTCTGACAGCAATGGCACTTCTTTGGCTGAGGAGGTAGACTACATTCCTTAGCATGATGATCAAGGCCACCACAGTTGTAGCATCTGCAGCAAGAACAATGGAAAACATCTTAAGTAGGAGCAGGTATATCATAAAATATGTCAGAAATCAAAAGTATGCTAAAGTATAAAGACTGTCAAAGAGATCAGATGATTTCAGTATGACTTCTTCACACACACACACAAAAACAATCGTGTCGTACTGAACACAAAAACCGATGAAAAACCAGAATCTGAAAGCATGAAAGACTAATCACTTCCACAGATAAATGACTCCTTGAGATTTGAGTCAGGTTATTGTAAAGGAAGTTTAGTCCATTAGAGGGCAGCCGCGTTCAACAAAAAACAACCAGCTAGCTTGGAAAAAAGCTTAAAAACCCAGCAATTGACTTAAAATTCAACACCAATTCAATCAGCAAATGGAAAAATTATAGAGCAAATTAAATTTTATGAGTTTAACAGTTCTTCCGGTGTTAATTATTTTGGCTATGGAAATTAGTTGAACTGGAGGAATTTTTTTTCCCTTTGCACAAATGACTGCAGTGAAATTTGATAAATAAAAAGTCAGACATCTATGGTGAATATCTGGGAAATTACCAAGTAATATTAGAGCAAGAGAGAAAGTGTCTGATTCAGAAGAATGCTATAAAAGAAAGCTTCTAGATACCTACGTCAGATTAATAAAGGTTGATGCTAGTTCAGGAACGGGAAAATCTTTCTGTAAAAAATTAAGTTTTCCTTCAGGGTAAATTCTAAATTGAGATAAATATAAATTCATCTTTAATTAATAAATGATTGCACACTAGGGGCACAGCTTGTACTATGTTTGAAATTTTGACTAAGATTCTGAAAGCTAAGACGTTATTTGGAAGATATATTTCAATCAGATTTTATTTTAAAATTTCATATTAAAAACAATAAAACATCAAGTGGAGAAAATAAATTTTTATATTTGTGAAGGTTTTTAATCTGCTTAGTTACTTAATATAAAATTTGTCTACAAATGAAATGTTTTAAGGGTTTTTCTATTTTAAATTTATTTTCCAAATACATTTATGATTCCATTAATTCTCATCATGAAATACACACAATAGGTCATTTTACAAAATGAAAGCAAAATCGGTGGTAACTCTGGGAATCAGCTTAAGATCATGACAAAAGAGTTCGTTATAATTAACTAGCCAGCTAGTGTGTGTGAGACTAGAAAGTTAGTAACTTATATTACCAAGTACTTCCAAAACAAGCTACTATTAACCTGCTGGGAAATATATGTAGGATTGTTGTTATTTTAACTGTTTGGTCGCTAAGTCGTCTGACTCTTTACCACCCCATGGACTATATATATAGCTCATCAGGGTCCTCTCTCTATGCCATTTCCCAGGCAGGAATACTGGAGCTGGTATGCCATTTCCTTCCCCAGGGTTTCTTCTCAATCCAAGGACTGAACGCACATCTCATGCATTGGCAGGCAGATTTTTTAGCACTGAGCCACATGGGACACCTGTTAATTAACTAGATGGGAGGAATTCTTTCAAAACACACACACACACACATATATATATCAAATCATCACAATGTACACTTTAAAAATCTTATAGTTGACTACAGTTCAATAAACTGAGGTGGGTGGGGATGGGGCTTAGAATGCTTCCCTTAGAGAACTTTATGCCACCCTAACACTTTTTCTCTTCTCTCTTAGTTTATTTAACTTTGCTACTTAATTCACTGGGATAGAAACTCATTGAGACAAAGGTCAGGAAACTTCCACTAGTTTTTAGCTCTGCTATTCACTAACTCTCCATCTCACTTGCAAGACGGTGCTAGGACTTGACATCTCTTGATTCTCTTCCAACTTTATCTATGATCTTGGTTATCTCTCTACCTTCATAACGCACAACTCAGTCTGATTTTATGACCTTCTCCAAGAAATATCTGCCAGCCCTATGGGAGGTAGAAAGGATCCAAATTTATCTAGAGTTGGAATTGGGAAGGTGGATGGTCGGAAGCAAAAAAAGGATGAGGGAGACTAGTCTGCTCATAAAAGCGTTATTGAAATGAGCCAGTCCAAGCTGAGAGAGAGACTCCTGAGACCAGAAGCATCAAGTCTCAATCTTCTCTAATTTCATTATCATATCAATTATATAATCTCAACCCCAAGAATCTCTGGAATTGAGATTATATCATAATTATCAATTATTATTAATGAAATTATACAATAATTATCACTCAATTGCCCCATGCAATCCTAGCACATCCAAAGCTGTTGGCAGAGAAAATCTGTTTAACATTATTTTGTTCTACCTCCTGAATGATATATTAATTACACAATTAAATAATTTTCTGATAACTGGCAAATAACCATATTAAATTTAAGGCTTTCATAGAAAAAAATAAGAAAATTGAAAAATGATGTGATCATCTAGAGGGATGATAAAATAATGAAATAAATAATGGCTATTTCATCATCCTTGTTATTGCATTGCCCAAACTACTGTCTTATCTTTCCAGAAGGTATAAAAGACATCAGGAGACAGGACTTTTGTTGTCTTTTTTTCTAATTCTTTATTGAACACAGTTAAGAATTCAAAAATTTTTGTTTTCTGCATAATAGCAAAGAGAAAAAAACTGACAAGACATTTTGCAAATGTTAGATGGAAAAACAAATACAAAAAGACAGTACTACTCCAGACTCTAATGATGATGATGAAATTAATCATGTAAGCTAAATCTCAGATTGAGTCTTCACATACTATATCCTAGAAATATATTTTATCAAACTCAAGAGTCAATGAGTGAATAATATATGTCTATGGACAAAAAGGAAATTTGTTACTTAGTTAACTAATTCTTCAGGGAGGATATCATCAAGCACTATTTTTTGATGATACATGTTTGCTAAAAGGACATGAAGCAGTCTTCTTTCACCTTTTATCAATCTGTGCTAGGGAATTTACTTGACATGGTTCATAAGTGGAAAAACGCTGAGGCACTCACTGAAAGGAGATAAGTAGCACAGAAATGAAAAATCTCACTGAACTGGTCATTCTTATCATATTTAGGAATATATATTTTATCTTCTAAAATAAGTTATAGAGTGAGTTGTTTTTTTTTACATAGCAAAAACTAGAATAACGAACACCCTGCTTCTCCATTTATCGATATTACCTTGTAAATTTTAGAATAATGGAATCACGAGATGGGCTTTTACTTTTTTCAGTAATTAACAAATATTTATGTCAGGAAAAAACAGTATCATATCTTCAAAAATTAAAGGGAAAAAAATCGGGTTTTAGGATTATTTATTATTATACTTTAATAAATTAATGAAATATTACAAAGCAGATTCAATATTGTTTTGGTGGTATGTTCTCAGAGATAATGCAAAAGTAAACAATGAAAATTACTCACTAATGCTTCAAATTCAGGGCCCCCAAATATAGTCTGAAATGGCATCTTTTTTTTGTTTATTTGCAAGATTTTATTTTTATTTGCAAGATTTTTCTTGTTGATTATTGTTACCTAATGTTTCCCTTTTTAGAGAAGCTTTTTAAGACAGCTTTGACTCTCTTGAGCCTCTCAATTTTATTTTTATTGCATTAATACCTGGTATGTATTAGGTGCTTTCTTTTCTTTATAATTATTCTGTTTATCTTGCTAACTGCTTAAACTGGCTGTATACTTGTAGACTCATTGTTTTTCCTTTTTATGTAAAGTCTACTACCTTTAAGGCCTCAGTGGATGATGTTTTCCATATCCCAAAGGTTTTAAGACTTTGTATTTTTGTTATCTTTCTGTAATGATGATGTTTTTAAATGCCATGTACTCAGTAAGTGATATAAACACATTGTAAATTTCAGTTTTCTAATAATTTTTTTAATTAAAAAAATAATAATAAATAGAATGGCATCTTTGAGAAGTATAAGCCTATTACTTATAATAATGCTTTTCTACATAGTTCTATAAGAGCAAAGTGAATTCTTAAATTTGCCCATCTATAAAATACCTCCTTTTGAATTAAACTCACTTCCTTGAGGATAATACCCACTTGCGAGCTCATTTCTGAAGAGAGAGAAAATAGGTTAAAGCCTGAGTAATAGAGCTGCTCTCCCACGGACACATCAATTTCATCAGTCACTGTGGAATGCACACTGTTATCCAATTCAGGGAGCCACTTGCCCGCTCATTTACCAAGGGCCTCACGTCAGGATTTCATTTTTTTTCAAATGGGGTCTTCCATTATATTCCATACATACATTTACCACTACATTTATTTGGGTTCTGAAAGTTACTTTTAAGGACACTGCATCATTTTGGTTTCCTTGCATTTTGATCTGCATAGTTACTTCACTCCCTTAGCTTTTCAGATTCGTTCTATGATTGGGCCAGACTGCCTTCCATGATGAAAAGACTGGCATTCAGTATATATGTGCTTAGCTTTAAAGGCGAGGAGTGGTATGTATTCTCCTCTTCTATTTAATCATTCAACGCCAATCACTCTTCCTAAGAGTGCAGATCACACCCCATTAGGAAACCGCTTCCTTCCCTAGGGACTGACACCAAAATGGAACAGCTCACAAATAATATCACACCACATTCTCCACACAAAGCTCCGCAGGGCACTCGTCTCTTCCATTCCCTCTCGCAACCCCTCCAAATCAGTTTAATTTGAATAGATTTTCTGTTATGGTGCGAGCATTAAAACAAGTCCCAAAAGCGATTTTAAAAAATGACACTACATAGACAGAAATCCAGTTGTCTAAAAATGTAATGGAAAAAAAAATACAATGTAGGTGCTTCTAAATATTTGAAAGTCATAATAAGAAGATATATAGAAACTTATATTCTGAGAGCTAAGAGGGAGACATTACGGATAATGATACAGGCACGTCCCTAGTGATCCAGTGGCTAAGAGACCACGTTCCCAGTGCAGGGGGTCTGGGTTCGATCCCTGGTCAAGGAACTAGATCCCACATGCTGCAAGTAAGAGTCCACACGCAGCAACTGAAGATCCTGCGTGCTAGAACTGAGACCAGGTGCAGCCAAATAAATGAATATTAAGAGAAAAAGAAGATAAGGACACAGTGATCTGTAGGCTTCTAAAGAGGAAGGAATATTGAGAGAACGTAAGTAAGGCAGTCTCAGTGAAAGAGAACAAAGAGGGAAAAGTGCAGGCAATAGGGCAGGAAGGAGGGATAAATACAGGAAAGGAATACATAAAAATCCCTGGAAAAGAGAGATGAAAGAAAAGATCAATCAAATTTCAAAATGGAAATCCAGAGGGGTAAAGAAAAGTCAGAAAATGTGGCTCATCAACGTTTTCTAACTCTCCTCTTGGTATTTTGGGGGGTCCTATGGAGTGAATAGGAGAAGGCAATGGCAACCCACTCCAGTACTCTTGCCTGGAAAATCCCATTGACGGAGGAGCCTCGTAGGCTGCAATCCATGGGGTCGCGAAGTGTCGGACACGACTGAGCGACTTCACTTTCACTTTTCGCTTTCATGCATTGGAGAAGGAAATGGCAACCTATTCCAGTATTCTTGCCTAGAGAATCCCAGGGACGGAGGAGCCTGGTGGGCTGCCGTCTATGGGGTCGCACAGTCGGACATGACTGAAGCGACTTAGCAGCAGCAGCAGCATGGAGTTAATAAGCTATACCCAGTTGTGAATTTAGGTTGCTGGGAAACTTTCAGAAAAAATGGGGTCTTCTGGAAGGTTGGCCTAGGAATCTGCCTCTCTTACCCTCAGAAGGTACAGGGGTGGGCAGATTGCATCTGTCACAGCAAGGCTGAACTGTTAAAAGAGAGTTAAAATGATAATTATAGGAATACTTAAGTTCGATTTATTAAGAGCTTACTAAATTCCAGACACTGTACAAAAGGTTTTTAATGTGTAAAATAAAATTGAATTCTTCCCTGAACCCTATGAAGTAGGTACTACAATATCAACGTTGTATCAGGGCTGCCCTGATGGTTCAGTGGTAAAGAATTGGCCTACCAATACAGAAGACATGGGTGTGATCCCTGGTCTGGGAGGATCCCACGTGACGCAGAGCAGCTGGACCCATGCGCCAGAACTACTGAGTCTGTGTTCTGGAGCCTGGGAGCTGCAACTACTGAGCCCACATGCACAAGCGAAGTCTAAGTGCTCTAGAGCCCACGCTCCACAACAAAAGAAGCCATTGCAATGAGAAGCCTGAGCACCACAACTAGAGAGAAGCTAATGTAGCAGTGAAGACCCAGCACAGCCAAAAATAAATAAATGAATAAAAATTACTTAAAAAACTCACAGCTTACTGCTGTTTATTAAAAAAGCAAAACAGTGTATGGATGAGAAAACTAAATCTCAGAGATTATACAGAGAAGGAAATTTTAACTGAAAATAATACATTTCACTTGTATTTTCAATATATAAAGACATTATACCCAACAATATTGATGTAAACGTTATCACATGTAATCTAAAAAATGCAGGGTCCTGAATTTAAAATATCAACAAACACACAGATTTGAAGTCGATTTTTCTTGAGACTTGGTTATTGTTCTGTCACGGTGCTGTGGGGAAGTGAGCTTCTCTTTCCATCTATAAAATGAAAAGCAGCAACTAATCCAGGCCAGACTTCTGACTGCCAACACCCAGTTTTTTTCCTACTCCTCTTGTACTTTCTACTCCTCTTCTACTGTCCAAAGTTTTTGTCTAAAAAAATCAGTAAATAATTTTTCCATTCTTCTTAATCATATGTTTAAGACCATAAGTTGGAACTTCAGGTTAATAAGCTATAATCAGAGCTATTAAAGTAACTCAAAGAAATTCCAGCCAAAATAAAGAAAATGAATTCCAATCGCTGTAGTTGGAACTGCAGGTCCCATGCACTAGTTCCCACTGTAGTGCCCATGCGATCGCACTGTGGTATAAACAATGTATTCAGGCCTTGAAATACAAACTGCAATGAGATCCTATTGGCTGTAGCAAATATAAATTGCTCTTGGAGGAAAATGTAATAGCATAATTCAAATAATATGTATCCTCTCTGAGCCAGAAACTCTAACTCTAGGATTTTGCCCTACAGGAATATTCACTGATTGATACCCACAATGATCTAGGTACTAAAATATTAACTGTGGTGTTGTCCATACTGGTAAAAAATTGAAAAATTAAATGATAATAATATCACCAACAGGAATAAATATTTATAGTCAAAACTAGGTATTATGGTTACAGAATCTTTGCTCCGTAACAGTGAGCTAGATATGTGAAAATGAGAAAGAAATTAAAGCCCATATACTGAGAAACACTATACAGATATTAAAAGGAATGAAGCAAAAGAATATTTTTTAAAATAAGGTAGCTCTCTATGTATTGACATGGAAAGATCTCCAAGATAAATTAAGAGAAAAAACAAAAACACATAATAATACATAAAAGAAGGTATGATCTCCTTTATGTTTCAAAAACACTATATACAAGTAAATTTATGCAGTTTTAGATGCATAGAAAACCACTGGAAGTGGTTACATCTGGAGAGAGCAGATGTAAGGTGAAGGGGAACTTTCATATAAGAACTCCATAAGTTCTTTATAGTTTCTTTTTAAAATAACCCGAAAATTTAAAATTATTTGTACAATTGAAAAAGGAAAAAGAGCAATTATAAAGCTGCATTTCCATTTTATAATTTGACCATTATTATTATCAGTCATCTAACAGTTAACTTGCACATGAGCAATTCTAAGACCACCTTGGAAGATTTTTTAAAAATACCTACGCCTGGGTCCTATTCCAGACCAATGAATAGGAATCTTTGAGGGCACATGCCAGACATCAATACTTTTTTAAAAACTTCCCTGATGATAGTGAGCCACCGCTATATACAAACCTGAGTTTACCACTGACAACTTTAACCAAGAGATCACCTCGTAATCCCAACCACAAGAAGTGTGATTCAAAACTGAGTATTCCCCAAACACTGTTTCAACAGTTCACTGATGCCGGGAAAGGAAGAAGGCAGAAAGGAGGAGGGGGGAGAGAGGAAAAGGGTGATGTATGGATCCTGTTTATTTACTGTGAACTAAAAACGATGCCCTGAAACTTCTGATTGTAACAGCACAAAAACCTACATCTTTTTTATCATCACTGTGTGCGTCAGTTGCTCAATTGTATCCAACTCTTTGCAACCCCACGGACTATAGCCCACCAGGCTCCTTGCTGGAATTCTCCAGGGAAGAATACTGGAGTGGGTGGTCATTTCCTTCTCTAGAGGATCTTACCAATCCAGGGATCAAACCTGGGTCTTCTGCATTGCAGGCAGATTCCTTAACATCTGAGCCACCAGGGAAGTCTCCTGCTTATTTTGGGAGGAAAAGACTGCAAAAATCTATGGAGTCTAGGTTCCAAAGCAGTTTCTCTGCTTCTGAGGCCATTACTCAATTCTTAGTTCATTGTTATGGGTTCAATGTGTTTGCACCCATATCATCAAAACAGGTGATAATTTACAGCCATTGAATCAACTGCTCCTTTATCTAAATTTCACTATTATCACCAATTAATATTTATTGACTTATCATAATAATTCTTTTAATTCTCCATTTCTGTTGCCTCCATCTATAATTCTCAAAACCATATAAACTTGTTTCCCGTGGAGATATTCCTGCAAATATTTTAATGGCCAAATTCTGTTGGCCATTACATACAAAATTAATATAAACATAATAAACAAATCTCTGCTTTTTATAAAATGTTAGCCATGGAATTTTTAAAACCTCTAAAATTTAAACTACATTTCACCTAAAAGACTGCCACTGATAAAATTACTCCTGCCTACTGTTTTTTTTTAAACTTAGAGATAAATAAAATGTATAATAGATGGTATTGTTGTTCAGTCGCTAACCTGTGTCTGACTCTTTGTGACCCCATGGACTACAGCACACTAGGCTTCACTGTCCTTCACTATCTTCCAGAGTTTGCCCAAACTCAAGTCCATTGAATTGGTAATGCTGCGTAATCATCTCATTCTCTGCTGCCTTCTTCTTTTGATGTCAATCTTTCCCAACATCAGGGTCTTTTCCAATGAGTCGGCTCTTAGCATCAGGTGGCCAAAGTATTGAGACTTCAACTTCAGCATCAGTCCTTCCAATGAATATTCAGGGTTGATTTCCTTCAGGATTGACTGGTTTGATCTCCCTGTAGTCCAAGGGACTCTTAAGAGTCTTCTCCAGCACCACAATTAGAAAGTATCAATTATTTATTGCTCAGCCTTATGATCCAACTCTCACATCCGTACATGACTAATGGAAAAATCATACCTTTGACTAGATGGACTTCTGTCGGCAAAGTGATGTCTCTGCTTTTTAATATGCTGTCTCGGTTTGTCATAGCTCTCCTTCCAAGGAGCAACCATCTTTTAATTTCATGGCTGCAGTCTCTGTCCACGGTGATTTTGGAACCCAAGAAAATACAGTCTGTCACTGTTTCCCCATCTTTTTGCCATGAAGTGATAGGACCAGATGCCATGATCTTAGTGTTTTAAATGTTGAGTTTTAAGCCAGCTTTTTCACTCTCCTCTTTCACTTTCATCAAGAGGCTTTTTAGTTCCTCTTCACCTTCTGCCATAGAGTGGTATCATCTGCATATCTGAGGTTATTGATATTTCTCCCAGCAATCCTGGTTTCAGCTTGTGATTCATCCAGTCTGGCACTTCACATGCTGTATTCTGCATGTAAGTTGAATAAACAGGGTGACAACATACAGCCTTGTCATACTCCTTTCCTGATTTTGAACCAGTCCATCATTCCATGTCTGGTTCTGTTATTTCTTGACCTGCTTACAGGTTAGACCACCCTAAGGACTGGTTTTCAATGCTATTTTTAAAAAGCATAACTGAGTCTAACTGCCATTCAGTTCTTTCTGGTGAATAAATGCCAGATGTTTGGATGGCTCTGTATTGCCTAGTGTTAGCATGGGTCAGTCTTACAAAGACAAAACTAACGTAAACTCTAAACTCTAAAACTACTGGCAGAGGAAATGAATACGCCTCTTCCAAACCTTACTATCCAGACCATTTACTAAAGCTGAGTTCCAAGGGTATTTTTATTTACCAACTGCCAACCTCTTTTTACCACCTGATTCTACCATGTGCAATTATCTAGATACCTTGCCTGTCAGTGGATTCAATTGCTTACAATACCCAAGCAATCACTTTCATAAATACACATGAAAAATAGAAAAAAAAAAAAAAAAAACACCAAACACTTAAGAATATCTACGATGAGTATGACTTCATACTAGATACTAATGAAATGTATGTGAATAGTTAGCTAGATGGTAATATATACATACGTGTGTGTGTGTGTGTGTGTGTAAAATCTTGTTTGATGTCTTCGCCTGACTGCTTTTTGGATTGCTTATGTTTATTAGTTTTTGGACACTCTCTCTGATTAATGCCATGGTCTGTCATCTGTATCATAACACCAGCTAAAAATGTACCACAGTATCTTGACAACCAGCTAAAATATAGTAATAGCTCTATTCGCAAACCTTTCATCATCTTATAAAAACAAGAAGATAAGATGGAAAATGTGTGGGACAGACATGTGATGAATGATGGTGCAAGGTCAAGAGAAGTAGGGACGGAACATACAGCAGATTTTAAAGAGTTGAGGACATAAAAGGGGAGAGAAAAACCACTGGAAAAATTGGGGCAAAGGGAGCCTTTTTCATGTAAGGGCTCTTCCATCACTTATAAGTATAAGCTGGGCATTTAGTATTTCATTCCATTATGTTTAAAAGTACTTGGAAGTCATGCGGCAATTCCATGGAACAATAATTGTTTGTTGAGAATTGGCTACTTTGTACCATAACTTGAGAGGGGAGCTTTATAATGAATTCTAGGTCATAAATTAAACCTGTATTTGGAATAGAAATGTTATCTCTCTTTTAGATGGCAAACAACATGCCACACAGGTAATCTCTTCTGGCTAATGGAAAAGCTGAAAAAACAAGGAGAAAGATAGACTCAAACATAGATAACTTAATGCTTTCCAATTTCTGGGGAAGTCAAAACAGTCCGTTATAAAATAGAACCCAATCTCACACGCAGTGGGCACTCTGACAGCATAGCTTGCATGATCCCATCACAGCTAAGAAGTGTCCAGGTCAGGACAACACGCAGACACACACATACAAATCACTGTATTTTTGAAGTGGCAGAGTTGCAACTATCCAAACTGCTGGTTTAAATTCATACTAGTTGGAACCAAAGTCAATTTATCTACCATTTTTGGTCACAACGAACTTTGGGTATAAAGTGTTTTTAGAAGGTTAGTTCAGGTAGTAAAGTTAAAGAAAGACATTCAATATTTATCTATCTTGAGATGGTTAAAATTAGGTATTTACTTTGATAAAAGAATCAGATTATAGTAATCTGATTGCAGCAATGTAAAAATGTTGGTTCATTAATCTATTAAGCAGTCCTATTGAAAACTTCAAACCCAGTGCTGCTTGTTTTCCACCAGACCATTTCACATTCACCAGTGTCAGAGGTATGACACCTGCTGTAAATAAATACTGGTTTGCCCTGAAGAAAGACAATTCCACCACTGCTTTTATGTCAGCTTTTATATATATATATATTTTTTGCTTGTCACATGATTTCTTTTAGGCACTGGCTAAAAACCAGCTTTATTTTTATGATTGCCATATCATTATTCTAAAGTGGTATCTTTCTCTTTATGTGTACGTTGAATTTTTTATTAAACATTTGGTCCAAAGCGCAAGAAACTTAGGAGGAATTTCATTATGATTACTTGATAGGTGAAACAATAATATATTATCTACAGAAGTAGATATAAATATCAAAACAATTTATGAGATAATTTAAACACATAATAAAAATACTTAAAAGATTAAAACACCTTAGGTATTCAAATAAGGACTGTAAAATTAAAAAGTGACTAGCTCCTATTTTGTCACACACGCCTCCTCAGTCAAAGCATAAAAGGAAGAGACAGCATGAGAAATTTCAAAGGAAAGAATGATGTATAGAGGTCAAGAATCAATTTTAGTGGCATGACTGATGAACTGCACAGAATAAGGTGAGATAACAGTTCCAGATTTATGCTGGTTATTTGCAAGCTGGAAGCAAAAAAGAGGGCTGGATTAAGATGCAATCCTACTTTTACCCAACTGAGGTATTGTTGTTGTTTTATTTAGCCAAACTGACTATTTAAAGCTTTGAAGTTACCATGGCTTAATTACCTTTGTGCCAGTAATAATGTTGGTAATGTTTGAGTTTCTATGAAGATAAGTGTTAAAACAACTCCAAATTACTGAATCAGTATTTTTCATATTAACACTGAATTGTTGCTATATTCCTGAATTAGTAAGAACTACCTGTAAGCTTTCCACATTGACAATGTTTATATGAGTCGTAATAAATTATATTCTTAAAGAACCTATTGCCCTAGAGCATGTTGCTTGGTGTGATCTACCCAAAATGTCATTCTCAGGATTAATTCATGTGAAAGATGCAAAAGAAGATTGTGTCAAACCATCTTTCATCACTACAGCTACTCAAGAATCAGAAGGAGTTAAAAAACTATTCTGCTGAAATCACCAAAGAAAGGCTTCTACTGATCGATAAGTTTGATCTCCTCCTGTTCCAGCACCAGCTACTGCTGAGGAAAATAATGAAGTACAGATGAGATGTAAATGACCTCTGTCCACTTCTCCCTCCAGCCCAATTGGTCTTCCTGTGACTGGCTATATAATATTGCGCTTTGTCAAGAATCAGCAGTTCTTATATCGTTTACCATGTTGGTATGTAGGTAAGTGCAAACTGAACAAAGAAAATCGCTACTATGTTCAGACAACCTTCATAAACCGTGATATTATCCCCTCTCTGTGTAGGTTTCATTCTGAAAATTAAAGCTTAAAGTCACGTAGGGCTTCCCTGGTAGCTCAGCTGGTAAAGAATCCACCTGCAATGCAAGAGATCCCAGTTTGATTCCTGGGTTGGGAAGATCCGCTGGAGAAGGGATAGGCTACCCACTCGAGTATTCTGGCCTGGAGTTAGTCCGTGGGGTTGCAAAGAGTCGGACATGACTGAGCGACTTGGCTACTTCTTGCTTTCCTCCTTACTGGTTGCTGCTGCCCTTCATGTCATCCCACCTTTTTATATGACTAAAGATTGGTGGCCAAGCTGCTAAAGTATTCTTACAGATCTTCACTGATCCGTTAAAGAAATTTTGATTCCCTATTTGAGCATTTTAAGGCTGTGATTCTGTGAGTACACAGCCACTATTACAAAAAGAGACAATTGAGGAGCCAAGGATGGAGGTAAAATATGAAGTATGAGAAGGGCAGATAGATCCATGGACACAGCTAAGCCAGGACTGTTTACCCACATCCAGATACTTTTTAAAAAAATATTTATTTATATTTATTTGGCTGCACTGGGTCTTAGGCGTGGCATGTGGGATCTTTAGTTGCACCATGTGAACTCTTAGTTTCAGCATGTGGGATTTAGTTCCCAGACCAAGGATCAAACCCAGGCCCCCTGCATTGGGAACACGGAGACTTAAGTCACTGGATGACCAGGAACATCCCCCAATACTCTTAAAAAGTACAAACCATTAGGACTAGATTCTGCCATTAACAAATTTATGTTTGCCAATTCTATAAGCCAAACTATGGCTTGCCTTGGAAACAATTCCTTCAACATTTGAATGATAAAGAGTTTTCATCTCCTTGGGTCATCTCCTTGACTGATAAAGTTTACACGAAGAATCGTGTTTATCTTCTCAGCAGGACAAAAGAAATAAAGCCACTGAAGAATTTTTCTGTTTCTCTAAAACAAAACTTCTTTTTCGCTGTGCCACACAGCCCGCAGGATTTCAGTTCCCCAACTAGGGACTGAAACTGGGTCAAAGAACAAGGACACCAGGGAATTCCCTAGCAAAAAAATTCTTGAAAAATATCCTGGTAAAAGTGGTGAAAGGAGATGACCTTCTTTGGATAATACTTGAGCTTTTCACTATCAAAATGTATGTATTTCAGAGAAAAAATAAACATTGAAAAATATGACAGCTGCAAGCGGCAAAGTGCTATTTATCACATTGAGTATGAAGTTCTCTTTACATGTTTTATTTTTATAATTAATTGAATACATGTGTGCATGTGTGCTCAATCACTTCAGTCATGTTCAACTCTTTGCAACCCCCCGGACTGTAGCCCACCAGGCTTTTTGTCCATGGGATTTTCCAGGCAAGAATACTGGAGCTGATTGCCATGCCCTCCTCCAGGGGATCTTCCCAACCTGGGGATCGAACCCCCATCTGCCTGTGTCTCCTGCATTGCAGGCAGAGTCTTTCTTTATCCACTGAGCTACCTGGGAAGCCTGAATACAACATATGTGCAAGGAAAAAGTAGTGCTTCAGTGGAAAACTGCATTGTCTAGACCCAACACTCACAATTATGGATTATCTGATTCTGATTCTATGCGAGTTATTGTACAGCTCTTTAAATTACCGATAACTGCAGTTATTCTTGCCCACACAGCGGCAAATTCTGCCGTCAGGTTCAATTAACTTTCCTTTCCCATGTGGAAAAAGCTAGTGCTGTCTCTATTTGCATGCTAATCTCAATATTTCTCATCTACACGTGTCTGTTCTTTGGATTCTCCTTTGAAAGTTTGTAATATCTGCTTGTTTCCCTCATTTGACTTAAAAAAAATCTTTAACACTTGCTTATTTGAAATCTGTATGAAAGTCATGATGTCACCTTTTTGGAAAACTATCCTGTAATTCTCATACAGTAAATCCATATAGAAGTCACTTCATGAGATGCAAGGATCATTATGACATCATGATGACCTTGTTTTTTAAGCACACAGAATCTAGAAAAGAGATCAGATACATAAATGCACAACTAACTTTAACCCTCAGGTTTTTTGTGTTGTTGTTGTTGTTGTTATTGTTTTGGTTGCGCTAAATCTTCATTGCTGTGCAAGGGCTTTCTCTACTGGCAGCGAGTCGGGGCTATTCTTCGTTGCAGAATACATACACACGTTGCTCCATAGCATGTGAAATCTTCCTGGACCAGGGACTGAACCTGTGTCCCCTGTACTGGCAGGCAGATTCTTATCCACTGCATTACCAGGGAAGTCCTTATACTCAGGATTAATGGACCCAATTTAAGTTTTTGTGTTTTTCTTCAGGAATGTTATTTTTCCTATACCTTGAAACATTTTGCTCTTTCATAATCCTGAGAAGTATATCCAACTATTGTAAGGAGTTGAAAAAAAAAAGAAAATTTAAATTTTTCCAGAGAAGACATACAAACAGCCAACAGGTACAAGAAAAGATGTTCAACATCATTAATCAGGTAAAGCAAATTAAAACCACAATGAAATTATCACCTTACACCTGTTAGGACGGCTGTCACCAAAAAGACAAGGGATAACAAGTGTAGATGAAGATGTGAAAAACAGAGAAGCTTGTGCACTGTTGAAGGGAACGTAAACTGGTGCAGCCATTACGGAAAACAGCATGGACATGCTTCAAAAAATTAAAAATAGAACTACCACAGGATCCAGCGATTCCACTGGGTACAGACCTAAGGGAAACGAAATCCTTACCTTGAAAAGATATCCCACTCTAACATTATTTACAATAGCTAAGACATAGAAACAACCTAAGCGTTCACTGATGGATGAATGGATAAAGAAAATGTGGTATTTTTACACACACAATGGAATATTATTTAGCCATAAGAAAGACAGATCCTGCCATTCGCAAAAACATGAATGAACCTCAAAGGGATTACACTAAATGTAATGTCGGACATTGAGACAAGTACTTACGTGGAACCTAAAAAAAAAAAAAAAATTGTCAAACTCATAGAAAGAAAAGTAGTTGCCAGCTGTCGGATGGTGGGAGAAATACAGAGAGATTGGTAAAAGGA
This sequence comes from Moschus berezovskii, assembly GCF_049115385.1. Lineage (NCBI taxonomy): Eukaryota > Metazoa > Chordata > Mammalia > Artiodactyla > Moschidae > Moschus > Moschus berezovskii. Next base: position 50,664,891 of record NC_142469.1, read on the forward strand.
TACAAACTCTCAGCTTTAAGTTCTGAAGATCTAATGTATAACATGGTGACTACAGATGACAATGCTATATTGTATAACTGAAAAATGCCAAGACAGTAGAACTTAAATGTTCTTACAAGAAAAAAAAATAAGTAAAATATGTGAGGTGATAGATGTGTTAACTAGATGGGAAGACTTCTTTAGTAATGTATAAGTGAAGTCGATTAGTCGTGTCCGACTCTGCGACCCTGTGGACTGTAGCCTGCCAGGGATTCTGCAGGCAAGAATACTGGAGTGGGTTGCCATTTCCTTCTCCAGGGGATCTTCCCGACCCAGGGATTGAACCCGTGTCTCCCGCATTGCAGGCAGACGCTTTACCCTCTGAGCCACCAGGGAATACAACGTACATTTTTAAAATCTTACAATTTTACTTGTTAACTACACTTCAATAAAGCTAGGGTGGGGAGAGGACTTAGAATGTTTCCTTTTCAGGACTTCATGCCATTTAATGCTTTTTCTCTTCTCTTTTATTTTATATAACTTGACTATTCTCAATTCACTGTGCTGGAAACTCACTGAGACAAATATCAGAAGACTTCCACTTTCGTTTTTAGCTCTGCTATTAACTAACTCTCCATTACTCTCCATGCATTTGCTGGGCTTCCCAGGTGGTGCAAATGGAAAAGAACCTGCCTGCCAATACAGGAGACATAAGAGACACAGGTTCAGACCCAAGGTCAGGAACATCCCCTGGAGGAGGGCATGGCAGCCCACTCCAGTGAGAATCCCATGGACAGAGAAGCCTGGTGGGCTTTGGTCCAAAGGGTTGCAAAGAGCTGGACACAACTAAGCCACTTAGCACGCACACACATCTCTGGTGCTAGGACTTGACTTCTCTTGATTTTTCCCAACTTAAACTATCTATATCTTTCTACTCTCATAATGCACAACTCAGTCTGATTTAATGATCCTGTCTGAGAAATATCTGCCAGACCCATTGTGGGCAATGGTAGGTAAAACAGACTCAAATTTATCTCGAGTTGGGGTTGGGAGGGGACCAAAGGATAAGGGGGACTAGTTTGCTCATAAAAGCATTATTGAAATGAGTCCATCCAAGCTGGGAGAGGGACACCTGAGATCAGAAGCAACTCACAGGATGAAAAAAAAGGGATGGGGTAGGGGTGGGAGGGAGGATTTTAAATACCTAGACTCATGAGTCTCAGTCTTTAATTTCATAACCCTAAATATCAGTTATACTAAATTATCACTCAACTGCCCTGCACAACCCTGGCATCCAGAAGTGTTGGCAGAGAATCTGTTTAATATTATTCAGATCTGCCTCCAGAATAATCAACTAATTATACAATTATATAACTTTCTGATAGCTGGCAGTTAATCATACTGAATTTAAAATTTCACAGAAAATATAGGAGAAAATTTAAAAATGATGTGATCATCTAGAGGAATGATAAAATAATGAAATAATCGCTATTTCATCATCCTTGTTATTGCACTGTCCAAAGTATTGTCCAATCTATATCAGGAAACAGGACTTTTGTTATCTTTTTCTTTTTAACTTCACTGAACACAGTTGAGAATTCAGAAATTTTCACCTTTTGCATAATGGCAAAGGGAAGAAAACTGACAGAAAATATTTTGCAGTTGTTAGATGAAAAAGAACACAAACACAAAAAGACAGACAGTAATACTCCAGACTGTAATGATGATGAAATTAATCATATAAGATAAAGCTCAGATCATGAGTACTCGCATAATATATCCTAGAAATATATTTTACCAAACTTATATATCAAAGAGTGAAAAATATACTATAGACAAGAAGGAAATTTGTTACTCAGTCTTTCAGGGAGGATGTTATCATGTAATATTTTTTGAAAAGACATGTTTGCTACAAGGACATACAATAATATTCTTTCACCTTTTATCAAGTTTGTGCTAGAGAATTTTCTTGATATGGTTCATAAGTGGACAAATGATGAAGGCACTGACTGTAAGGAGATAAACAGCACAGAAATGAAAAATCTCATTGAACTGATCATTCTAATCAGCATCTAAAATGAGAGTATTTTGTTGCTATTGACTGAGGAAAATTACCACACTCTCTTCCACAAAACTATGAACCATAAATTTTTAAAGTACTGTATTTTGACGATACAAGTACAAGGAGAACCAGAGGTAATAAAAAGCTGGAATTCTTAGAAATATATTTGAAATCTGGATCACTATTTGTAAGATGACTATGTTCCAAGCTCATCCATGAGCAGTTACTTTCATTCAAAAGATTTTGCCCATTTTGGGTGTATATATCTTTATACCAGAAAAATATGGAATAAAATTTGAGTTTGTTGCATTTAAATTCTTATTAATTTCCAATCCAGTTGTTTTTCACAACATCACTTCATTTTTGTATCTGTAAATTGTTTATAAAATGATTTTTAAAATATGTTTTACAAGAGGCCACTGAACTCAGAGAGTAACTGGCAATGACTATTCTTCCTGGTATGTTGGTGGCTAATAAATTGTAGAGTTTGACAAATGGTGTAAAAGACAGAAAATGTTATATATTTTCAAGATTAGATATGGTCATAGTTATTAGGAGCAATAAGAATGGTTTTGTAAGGGAGCTGACCTGGCTACAACAAGTTAGTCAAAAGCTACTTAAAATAAGTAAGATTTGCATAGATGGAAGAGAAAACATGCTAGGTGAATCTATGGCTTGAATTAGAAAATGGAAGTGGAAAACTGGAGGATATATCTAGGAAGGCAACTGGTTAGCTTGCAAAAGCAAATGGAAACCAAGATTACTGAGCAGAATATTAACTATATTTTATAGTTTAATATTTTAAAATCTTTCATCTTAAGAGTTGGGAAAAAAATGAGTTTCAAAGCTGATACATGCATTGCTCATGACCAAAAATTTAATAATGGACAGCCCAGGATTTCTCTCGACAACTCGTGATGCACGATAAATCACTTAATATCTCTGGGTTTCCTCATCTAAAATAAGTTTCAACATTTAGGAATCCTTTTATAAAGATGATAATGATTCCCACTTACTTTTCATGGTCACTGTTGGTCTCAAGTGAGATAAATATTTTAAAATGCTTTGCAAACTACAAAGCTCTATATAAACAGTAAGTACAATTTCTCTTCCTTATCTTGGATATTATATTCCTGAAGCACTTTCACTTCATCGGTGGTGAGAAGAACTGAAGTTCTCATGAGTTAGGGTAACAGAACGCAAAAATGAATAACAAGAGAAGCTTAAAATATCTTTCCCTTCTCAAGAATAGTGAAGAAAACAAACTCAATAGCCTAATAATAATATTTTGCTTATCTTATAATGCTCTATATTTAATTTGTATTTACCGTTCCTTGTCCACTGGGATTTTCTTTACTATCTCTTACTCTGAACTTTGATAAGCTATTAGCAAATTTATTTTTTTTGCTGCAGATGCCAAACCTTTTTTCTGTATATAGATAATTGTTAAAATGGTCAGTATTTTTCTGATTTATATCCTGGAGTACCTAAAAATCAAATGTAGAGTAACTTTGCTTTAATGAATTCTATCAGTAATTCTATAGATGAAGAAAATGATAAAGACATTAATCTGTGTATAGTGCAGTTTTATGTATGGCAAATTGGCTTACTATTTGCATATTCTAGAAACTATTTTTTTCATCTAGCTCTTAGGATACTGTTATAATGGCTTTCTTTCTACCTTTCTGACATTATTTGCCTAACTTATTCTCAGTATCTTTATGGATTCATCAAGATCTAAATGTATGCGTATCTATTATCATCTCCTCTTTGCACAACTGATCCATTTCCTTAAGCAATTTTATTTATGCTGATCACTCACAAATTATTTCCACTTTGATGTCTTTCTGTAATCTCAAACTCAATTTATCTCTTCAAGGTCATTTGACCCCTTGTTTCCAGATGTCTTCCAATATTGATTAATTTTCCTGTTAGTTCCTTCATTTATCACTGCATTTCATAGTGTCTACTGTCATATTAGTTGGTTGCCTCAAAGAAAAGGAAAAGGTACTATTAAAATCTACACTCACTTTTTGTCCTTTAGAAGCAAAATGGAAACATAAAACTTACTCTTGGGTCAACTTTCCTAAACCTATAAACAGTCTTCTCAAGTACCCTGTCCATTTGGGGATAGATTTCTGGTCTTCCATCTTGATGTCATACCAAAGACTGGTCATTCTAAGTGATATTCCAGGTACATCTATCAACCCACCTGGTCCACTCAATTACCAACCAGCGATGACCATGTTAGTACTTTCTTAAATATTATTAGTGAAATAAAAACTTATTTAGTCACTCTGTATTATTTTTAATAGCATGATAAAAAATTAACAGTGAAAAGGAAAATTACTATGAGCTGGTGGAACCTGAAGGTGGAAAGAGAATTCAGTACCAAAAGGGCATCATTATGAAAGTGAGTGAGGAATAGAGTAACTAATGTCAAAAAAAAAAAAAAGAAATAAAGGCATGCATTCCCACCTACTTTACTTTCTGTACTGTCATTACTATCATGTATTCTAGACAATATTGCAGAGGAAGAGGCACCTACTAGGCTGTCATATAACCCGAGGGAGCAGCCTTATCTCCTGGGCAAAAACTACCAACTCGGCTCAATTTCCTCATCTTTTGACAAGTCTTTTGGACTTCTGACTAAGCTTCAGTAAATCACTACATAAGGAGTTTTCAGAGACTTCCCTGGTGGTTCAGTGGTTAAGAATCCACCTTCCAATGCAGGGGATTCAGGTTTGATCCCTGGTTGTGGAACTAAGATCCTACATGCTGGGGGGTAACTAAGCTTGTGTGCCAGAATGAAAGATCCCGTGGGCTGCAACTAAGACCCAACGCAGCAAAATAAACCAGTAATTTTTAAAAAGGAGTTTCCAAAGAAGTTGTAATGGAAGAACTAAAAGTTATCTGTCAGCTGACATGCATTCTGGAGGTACTGCTATTCTGAAACTTGAGGAGGTGCTAAGGTTGAAGCCACGGATTTGGCAGACATCACTGAAAGGATAGATGGTAGTTTAAACTATAGGAGAGGTCAACCAGCAAAATGTGAAGAGTGAGAATAGATCTGCAGACAAAGTTTTCAGAGATACTTCTATTTATAATTTTCAGGTGGAAGAACCAGCGAAGTGTCTAACAAGAAATTGTCAAAGGGGTAGCAGTGTTGACTGAAAAAAATTGCACAACCTAAAAATTGAGTTATGTGCAATTTTTTTTTTCTGTTGACAGCAGGAAAGCAAGAAAAGTAAGGTTTCCCCAGTTAAAAATGAAAATAGTTTTGTAGTGGAGAAAGTGGCTAATAAGATGAGGTATTAAAATAATAGGTTGATGGATTTAGCAATCAGGCAGTAGTAGAGAAGCCTCAGATAGAGCATACTAACAAATAAAAACAAAAGAATTAAGGATCTAAAATTGAACTGCAGTGCCAGTATCAAACTTAACTTCCTGAGAGTCAAACATGCATATCTTAGGAAGTAGAAGTCTGTCAGAGAGTTGAGAAAAAGCCCTTTCCAAAGCTGTACATACTTTTTTGGAAAATCACCAGAATCAAACAGAAAAGCAGGAAAAAATAAAAAGAAAACACAAACAGGAAATTCACAAAAAGAGAAATAAAAATGACATAAAAAATTTTAAATACACTAGCAAAAATAAAATTTTTTGAATCAACCATACCAAAAACCCCATAACGAATTATATTCCCCTCAAAGTAGCATATAAAAATACTCTGACAATACCACCAAAACAACTAAAAATACTGGACAAAATATTTTTAAAACATCTTTTGAAATGCATTACTGATCAGGCAAGAAAATAAGGAATGCTTAGAAGTCAAAAAGGAAGTGAAAACAGGAAACCAGGGCAGTAAGTGGAGCATTGAAACACTCTCACCCTGGAGGCATCCACAGAACCCTGCAAACCTTAAGCTTTGACCTTGTAAGGGGGATGATGAAGCAGAAGGGGAGGAAACAAACTCCAGGATCTGCCCGGAAGTTGGGGCTGTCAGAGGAGATCCTGTCCCAAGAGCCGGAACCCCCTCAAAACTAAACCCACAATGAAAAGATAAATGAAAAATAAATTTGCCCTGAAGAAGGGGATGGCATGGAAACTTTCCTACCCCGCAACATGATACTGGGAGGAAGAGAAACAAATCTCCCCTGAGAAGTGATAACCACAACCCAGACTGCAGCTCACGTGGGGATATGGCATGACCTGAGCATGTCTTATAAAATGGTTCCCAGTTGCTACAAATGTCTCCAGGCAAACACAAAAAATTCCCAGAAAAAAAAATATTTTTCAAGCCAGGAGACAAAGAATTCCTGTAGGTAAAAAAAGTCCAAGAAATATGATTGGTTAAAAAAATAATGAAAAACAAAAGGAAAATAGGGTACCATGAACCAGCCAGTAGAATCAGACCCAAAATCTCAGATATTGCATTGATTAGATTCAAACTGTAAAATAAATACATTTTGATATGTTTAAAGCAATGGTTTTTATCAGGCCCATATCTACTTTTTATAATAAATATTTTTGTAATGCCCCTATCCTTTTCATGAAAGAAATTTAATATAATCTACATATACATATGTACCATATATTTATAAATACATATATGCAAAGTATAAAATATAGGAGAAAAAGTAATTAATAGTAAAGTAATATGTATTTCAATAAAAAATGCAGTAACAAAACCACACTAGATGACATAGTAAAATTGTCAGTGGATGATACTTGTTTATGAGGAATAAATCTGAACTTAAGAGAAGCCATTCTGTACAAGCAAAGGAAAATGAAAAAGAAGAGGTACAGAGGAATACTAGAAAAAAAATTAGTGTGAATATACTATACACAATGAGAAAGGGAATGACTGTAATTGAAGTAACATAACATATCAAGGCAAGTTTGAAAATAATCAACATATAAAATATGAGAAAATAACACTCGTTAAATGAGCTACCCCTTGTTTATAACTGCAGTATCCCGTTCCCCATGCTGTAACATGGTAGATAATCGTGCTGAAGTACAGCAGAAAACATACATCTTTCAACTCTACCTCATCAATCCAAGACATAAATTCAGTGTCAAGTATATAAAAAGACCTTGTAAACCATGCCTTTTAACAGGTGACAAGAAATAGCTGATGAACTAGAAAATAAGATGATAATACAAGAGCTTATAGAAAAATTGTTTCTGGAGACAGTATCACAGTAGCTCTGATAAACAACCTGCAACTCCCAAATAAATAATTTCTATGTGCAATTTTAAATCTCTATGTTACAGAAAAATTAAGAGTATACAGATTCTGTAGGCTTCTGACCATGGCAGACTCAACTGGACTTGCTCTTCTTCAGTAAACAACGACTGAAAAGATAGATGAGGTGACTGTTTACAGGCACTGAAAGGGACAACAGGCAGGGAAAACCTGATGCTTCATGGAAATGAAACATTCAGCGTAAGCACTATGTGTGACCTGGCCTCTCAAGCGGACTTGGGACTAAGAGTCAGAGAGACAGAACCCAGGCATAGCACAGTGGTGTCAATGAGCAGAAGAATTAAAGATCTGAGTTAAAGGTTTACAAACCAGTTGCAATTGTGGAACAGACGACTGGAGAGAAGAAATCTATGCAAAAGAGCATCCCCTACCCCCATACACAGAATGAGACTACTAAGCACAGCAGAAAGAGGCTGTCATTTGGTAGAAATATAAGCAGATACCCAAGGTCACACAGTGCTGGAAGATACAGGAGCTGTACACAGACAAAGCAGTAAGACCACACTGGATTCTTAATCCAGTACCTTGGGCATTCCATTGAGATCCCAGTAACTAATGCATTAGGAATAAGGAGCATACCCCAGAGGAAGGGCTGCATCCTAGGATTAAACACAAAACCAAAACAGATCTGCACTAAGTTAGAATAAAAACAAGGCTGGCAGAATAAAAAAAACTAACAGTAATTCAATCGCCCAGAAGAAAACTCAACATCTTATAAATAAGGTTAAAAACCCAGACTCCCTACAACTATCAGCAGCAACATTCTGCATTAAAAAAATAAAATAATTACTAGACATATAAAGAAGCAGGGGGAAAAAAAGGCAGACAGAAGATGCTGAAAAGACCCAAATGTTGGAAATAAAAGAGCTCAACACAACTATGAGAAATATGTTCAACAACATAAAGGAAAAGAAAGACATGCTGAATTTTAAAAAATGGGAAATCTTGGAAAGACGATAAAATAAACCGACTGGAAATTCTAGAACTGAAAACTGTCGCTAAAACAAAAATTACACTGACTAGAAATTTCAGAAAAAGAATCAGTGACTTTAAAAACAGACTGCAAAATAACATCAAGTGGATTTCAGATAAAATAAAGGACCGAAAAATATGAACAGAGGGTCTGTGACATGTGGGATAATATGAAATAGTATGTTATATATGTAAGTTGTCCCGGGAAAAAGGAGAGAATGGAGCAGGAAAAAACATACTTGAAGAAATAATGGCTAAAAATTTCCTAAATTTTATGAAAAACATCTTGGATCAACAGATTTAAAATGCTCAGAAACCCCAAACATGATAAATGCAAAGAAAACATACCTTAGCACATGATACTTACTACCAAAAATCCAAATATAGAGGCAAGGGGAACAAAAGGACACATTTCACACCATGGAACAAAGAAATGAATGACATTTAATGCCTTTTCAGAACTAATGGAGGCCAGATAACAAACAACATCTTCAAAGTAGTAAGATAAAAACTATACACTTTCAATTGAGTATTTTGAATCTTTAAAAATATCCTTCACAATTGAGGATAAAATAAAGATACCTGAGAGAACTTGTGGCCAGCAGACCTCCATAAGAAGAAATGCTAAAAAAAAAAAGGAAAAAATTTCTTCAGGCTCAAGGGAAATGCTACCACATGAAAATTTCGATCTATACCAAGAAATGAAGAGAAATGGAAATGGGAAGTGTGTACATAAACGTAAAATGCTATTTTCTACTCTTACTTATTTCTAACATAAATATCAATCTAAAGCAAAAGTAATAACACTAAATTGTGGAATTTACAAGTTATATCAAAGTAAATATATGACATAATAGCACAAAGAATGCCCTAATAGCACAAAGGGTGACACAGGAGTGAATGAAATTACCCTTTTGTAAGTGCTTACATTTTACAGAACTTTAAACAATATAAAGCAAAAAAAAAAAAGACGGAATGAATAAAGAGAGGAAAACAGCAAACAAACAGCAAAGTTGTGACTTACATCTAACTGTGTCAATAATTAAATACAAATAGTCTCAGTTCTCCAAATAAAAAGCAGATTGTCAGGTCTGATTTAAAAAAAAGTTTTTAAAATCAGTTTTCTATTTAAAAAAATCTGGTTTTGTGTCCTTGGAGCTCTCTATTATACTTTCTATCTATTAAAGAAGTTGAATTAGTAGTAAAAATTTTTTTAACAAGTCTAGTGATTTTATGGTGACTTCTATCAAATATTTAAAGAAAAATCTTAAATAAATTATACAATATTACAAAATATTTTTCTTTATAAGGAGGGAAATTGTTTATAAGATCTAAATAATCTTAATACCAAAGCCTCACAAATACATTATAAGAAAATAAAATTATATACCCATATCCTTCATGAATACACAAATCATAGCAAAATATTAGCAAAAAGAACCCAGCAATATAAAAGACTACGTATCATGACCAACTGAGGTTTATGCCAGAAATACATTATCTGTTGGTACTATCATTGAAAAGTCAATTAATTGACTTAAAAGTCATATTAATAAAGGAGATAAAAACAGTTGATCATTTCAGTACATTCACAGAAAAGCACTTGAGAAAATCCAATATTCATTCATGATTAAAATTTTTTAGAAATTAGAAACAGAAGCAAACTTCCTCAAGCTGGTAAAGGATTATCACAAAATAATTAATATTGAAATACTGAACACTTTCCTCCAAAGAATGAGAAGGTAATGATGTCCATCACTCCTAAGGAGAAAAAACAAATTAAAAATAAAACCAAGAAAAAGGAAAGAAATAAAAGGCATAAAGATGGAAAAATGGTTATCTTCATTGTAGACAATATGACGGTTAACACATAAAATCCTAAGGAATCTATAAAAGATAACAGAATTAATAGATAAATCAATTGTATTGTTATATACTAGAAGCAAACTGTAAATAAAACTTAAGGAAATTATATATAATCAATTGTTATATACTAAGAAATCAATTGTATTGTTATATACTAGCAGCAAACTGTAAACAAAACTTGAGGAAATCATATATAATTGGCATCCAAATACATAAAATACTCAAGAAAAAATTTAACAAAAGATATGGAAGGTTTTTAATACTAAAAACTGTAAAACATTCCTAAGAGACATAAAAGAAAGCTTAAATAAATGGTTATTCATCAGATTAATGAATCCAAAAACTCAAAATGGTTAAGATATAAATTCTCACTGAACTAATCTATAGATTAAATGTAATCCCAACCAAATTTCCAGTTTACAAATTTATTTGTAATTTCTATAAAATGCAGAGGACTTTAAATATCCAAGGCAATTTAGAAAAAGATAAACAAGGTTGAAGGACTGATACCACCTGATTTCAAGAGTTACTGTAAACATATAGTTTCCCTGACCCAAGGACTGAATCCCTGTCACCTGGGTCTCCTGCATTGTGGGCAGATTCTTTACCCACTGAGCCACATGGGAAGCCCAAAGATACAGAAGGGTTCATCAATCTCAGCACTATGACACTAAACCAGAAAATTCTTATTGTGGGGGCTGTCCTATGTACCGTAAGATTTTTATCAGTGTCCCTAGCCTCTAAGCACTAGATGCCAGGAGCAACTTGGCTCCTCAACTGTAAGCACCAAACATGTCTCCAGGCATTGCTAAATGTCCCAGACAGGGCAAAATCAACCCCAACTCTCATACAATAACAAGACAGGGTGATACTGGCACTAGGATGGACAACTAGGTTAGTATAAAAGAAAAGAATCCATAAACATGCTACTTTTGTGCAGCCAGTTGATTTTCAACAAAAATTGAAGCTAAATCAATGAAGCAAAGAAAGTCTTTATCAAGAAGACATTACTAAAATGTAGGTAGGATAATGTGTGGGTCCACTGAGACTGTCTCACACACTGAAATCATCTAACATTCCTACACAATAGTTAACTACCCCTTCCCATTACTGACTAAAGTGTCGAAGAGATAATAAAAAACCCTTCCCATCACTGACTACCATTTGTAAGGAAAATAACCAAATCTCCCCCACAAATTTACAAACATCTTCTGTGTGATAGAACTGTGCTCATAAAGAACCTCTGATCTAAGAGAAATAACAAAGGACTGAAAATATGATCATGAGCAAAAGGCAAACAGATTCAAAAAATAAACAGAATACCTAGAAAATTTTTAAAATGTAATTGGAACTAAAAACTAAATGGATGTTTCAAAAAGTAGATCAGAAACAGCTGAAGAGAACATTAAGGACTTCTGCTTCCAACAACATGACCAACCAGGTTCTCTAAACAATGCACAGATTAAAACAAACAGAAAATAAAGGTACCGGCCTCCCCAAATAAAAAGGTAAAGTTAGAGCAAGGAGCAGTGAGCTGTAAGCAAGCTGGAAAGGCAGGGCTTCCCTAAAGATGAATAATATTACTGCTCTAATAGGTGACTAGACTGAGTCATAGGCCCTGCTGCACCTAACTGTCTTCTATACCAAGGCAAAGATTTTTGAAATCAGTTATAATGATCAAGGCTATGGAAAGCCATAGTTCCAGGCAGAAGCAAACACAATTCCTTCTAGAGGAAAGTTTTCTCACTTGAAGCCTGTACTATTTCCATAGATTATAATCAAACACATATGACCTTATAATCAAAGATGATGAGACACCAGGAAATAAACCACGAGGCAAGTGTCAGTAGAAACAACAATCCACCAAGTTAGATTTCTAAAGTACTTAAATTGTAAAGAACAGCTTATAAAACAGCTAGAGACAAAGTATATAATGAAATAAAAGATGAAGTTATAAAAATGAATAGTCAACAAGAGACTAGCAAAAATAACCAGGTATGTTTGAAAATATAAAGTTCAACAGAACTGTTAGATACCAAACCAATACTGCTGACATTTCAAACTTAGTGGAGTTATAAAACAGCACTTAGACACAGCTAAAGGTTATATTAGTAAACTGGAAAATAAATATGAAGAAATTGCATGGAATACAGCATAGACAGGTAAGATTAAAAATTTAAAAGAGCGTTTAAGAGATACTGAGAATAGAGTAAGAATGTCTAAAGTATATCCTAAACATGTGTAATAAAGAGAGAGGTTCGGAACACAGAGAAAATAAAGGAAAGCAATATTTGAAGAGATAATGGTTGAAAATTATCCAGAAGGGATGAAAAACTTGGAATATACAGATTAAGGGACTATTACTTATACCAAGCAAGACAAACAGAAATGAATCTACATCTATACATAATACACTGAAACTGTAAAACCTAGGACAAAAAGATTTCCCAAGCAGCTAGACAGAAAAATCATCTGCAAAGAAACAGCAACTAGAATGATGGCAGGTATCTTAACTACATTAATGGAAACCAAAAACCAGTATCGTAATATCTTTATAATGCTGACAGAAAATATCCGTTAGTTAGAAATGCATACCCTGTGAAACTAGTTTTTAGGAATCAGAGTAAAATAAAGATACACTGAGATGAAAACAACAGAGTTTACTACAAACAGGTGTACTTATGGAAAATTCCAAAAGATATATTCTGAGAAAAATTATCCCAGAAGGAAAGTCAGAGATGTAAAAAAAAATGAGTATACAACTCATTAAGCATGTATGTAACAATGACTGATATAAAAATTATAATAATGATAATAATTATTTATAAGGTCAAAATATAAAAATTGAAAATAACCTAAAGGTTTAGAGGAGATTCCTAGGCTTCACTCTAGTATTATTGTTTGCTGGAAAGGAATCAAAAGCAGAAATAATACTAAAAATATTTAACACTTATTACATCATGGATAGTAGCCAATCAGAATGATCAATAAAATAAACAGAATGACGACTATACCAGTGCATTACTGATGAACATCAGCCTTAGTTAAGCTGAGGACTAACTTTAGACTTTGTTAACTTATGTTAAGCATGGTAGAATTTCAAGGGAATCATAAAAGACTTGAAATACACTGTATAACTTCTATACAACTGAGGGGGAAAGCTGAAAGAAACAAAGAGAAAATGATTGAAACGTCAATCAAGGAAAGGAGAAAGGAAAACAACATAAAAAAATAAAAAGAAAAAAATCCAGAGTGAATAGACAGCACAAAACCTATAGTAAAAAGATATCAATAACAGCATTAAATGTGTACAGACTATATGTACAAGTTTAAATACTGAACTGTTAAACTAGATTTCATAATATAAAAATCAGATATATGTTTATAAGGAACATATAAAACAAAATAATATAAACAGATTGAAAAGAAAGAGATGGAAGAAATTATATTAGATCTTATATATATCCCCTCCAACTGCAGATAGTGACTGCAGCAATGAAATTAAAAGACGCTTGCTCTTTGGATGGAAAGTTACAACCAACCTAGATAGCATATTGAAAAGCAGAAACATTACTTTGCTGACAAAGGTCCATTTAATCAAAGCTATGGTTTTTCCAGTAGTCATGTATGGATGTGAGAGTTTCTTTTCTATAAAGAAAGCTGAGCGCCAAAGAATTGATGCTTTTGAACTGTAGTGTTGGAGAAGACTCTTGAGAGTCCCTTGGACAGCAAGGAGATTCAACCAGTCCATACTAAAGGAAATCAGTCCTGAATATTCATCGGAAGGATTGATGCTGAAGTTGAAACTCCTATGTTTTGGCCACTTGATGCGAAGAACTGACTCATTTGAAAAGACCCTGATGCTGGGAAAACCTGAAGGCGGGAGGAGATGGGGACAATAGAGGATGAGATGGTTGGATGGCATCACCGACTCACTGGACATGACTTTCAGTAAACTCCGGGAGTTGGTGATGGACGGGGAGGCCTGGAGTGCTGCAGTCCATGGGGTTGCAAAGAGTCAGACATGAGTGAGAGAACCGAACTGAACTGATCCCCTCCAAGGGGCTTCCCAGGTGGCTCAGTGGTAAAGAATTCACCTGCCAATGAAGGAGACATGGGTTCCATGCCTGGTCTGGGAGGATCCCCACATGCCACAGGGCAACTAAGCCCATGCACCTGTGCTCTAGAGCCTGTGAGCGCCAACTACTAAGCCCATGTGCCACAACTACTGAAGCCTGTGTTTCCAGGAGCCCATGCTCTGCAACAAGAGAAGCCACCACAATGAGGTGCCTATGCACCGCGACTTTAGAAAGTAGCCCCTGCTTGTTGCAACTAGAGAAAAAAGCACACAGCACTGACAGCCCCGCAGAGTCAAAAATAAAAATAATAAATAAATAAAATTACATATATATATATATATATATATGGTAATCAAGGTTAAATAAAGTTTTAAGAGTGATACTGTAATCCAAAATGACTAGTACCATTGTAAGAGGAAGAAACAGCAGGATGTGAGGACATAGTGAAAAGGCACCATCTGCAAGCCAAGGACAGATGCCTCGGGAGAAACCAAACCTGCCTTGATCTTTATACCTTGATCTTAGACTTTTAGCCTCTAGAAGTGTGAGAAATAAATTGTTATTTGAACCAACCATCTGTGTATTTGATTATGGCAGTTTTAGCAGACTAGAACATCAGACAAATATTAACCAAAAGAAAGCTGATTTTATTGATATTTAAGACTTGATGCTTTTGAACTGTGGTGCTGGAGAAGACTCTTGACCAGTCCATTCTAGAGGAGATCAATCCTGGGTGTTCATTGGAAGGACTGATGCTAAAGCTGAAACTCCAATACATTGGCCACCTCATGCGAAGAGCTGACTCACTGGAAAAGACTCTGATGCTGGGAGGGATTGGGGGCAGGAGGAGAAGGGGACGACAGAGAATGAGATGGCTGGATGGCATCACCGACTTGATGGTCATGAGTTTGAGTGAACTCCGAGAGTTGGTGATGGACAGGGAGGCCTGGCGTGCTGTGATTCATGGGGTCGCAAAGAATCAGACACGACTGAGCGACTGAACTGAACAGTAAAAATATACTTTGAGGCAAAAATATATTCTTAGGAATAGAGGAGGATGCTACATAATGAAAAGTAGTTCAATTTACAAGTGCTTCTATACATACATACAAAAATGGAGAAATATAGAGGGAGAAATTCACAAATTCACCACTTTAGATCCTAATTATGTAAATCACCTGAAGAGGACATTTTGCAGTTATTTAGAAGAAATTTGAATATGGTATGGGTTTCAGTTAAGATGAAAATGTGTAACAATGAAAAATAGATAAATGACTAAAAATTATCAGATTATAAAAGAACCATATATTTAGGCAAACATGGATACATACATATGTAGACAAACACCCACACACAGACACTGGAAATATTTACCAATCACTAGTTATATACCACAATAGATATACAATAATAAGGAATATCAGATCCTATTCTCATGCATTTTATACGTCAAAGTAACTCAGATTGTAGGTCTCATGGCCTTCTGATCCTTCTATGACACACGCTTCTCTGAAACTTTTAAAAAAGTCCTTTGACAGAACTGAACACAAACTAGAACAAAACATTCTTTAATAATTCAATTATAACTAGATGTCCCCTGATTATCTGTTTCTTAAAGACTGAGTTATAATCGACATACAACATTATAGTAGTTTCAGGTGTATAACATAATGACTCAACATTTTATATATTATGAAATGACAACCACAAAAGGCTAGTTAATATCCATTACAGAGTTACAAAATATTTTTCCTGTGATGACAACTTTTAAGATTTACTGTTTTGGGAGGGAGGTGGGAGGGGAGTTCAGGATATGGAACACATGTACACCCGTGGCGGATTCATGTCAGTGTATGGCAAAACCAATACAATATTGTAAAATAATTATCCTCCAAAAAATAAATAAATAAAAAGACAAAAAAAAAAATGTACTCTCTTAACAACTTCCCATTATAAGTGTTTTTTTTTCCATTTAGATATACCTACTTAGCCTAGATGAGTCCTACATACCTTTTACATCATTTGTAAAACAGTCTTACATTTTATACCAGGTATTGAATTTCCGAATAAAACAAAGTGGCTAAATCAACATTTCTCAGATATTTTGGTGATCTATATCTGATTTAAGAAACAAATTTTTAAAAAATTAGTGAGGCCTATAATTGACCTGATAATATAAAAACAGTGATTTTAAAACATTAAAACCCACTTAGTATTGATCAAAATTATAACTACAAAAAATGCCAAATAGAAGGAAAACAGTTCATGAATGAAAGAATATGGAAGCTTCAGATTTTTAAAGCAGCAGTACTAGATAGCAAGGACATTGTACACTGACCATTTGGTGGCATGTGGTAAAGTTTACAGATCTGATTTCTGGCCAGGTTTTGCTTAGCATCCAACCAACTGGACTTTGAAAAGAAGCCTGGCCATGCACGACAAGACATCAGACTTCCTTCCTGAGCCAAAAAATGAGTGATTTTTTAAAAGCACGGCTCAAGTGTTTGCCCCTGGGTTGGGAAGATCCTCTGGAGAAGGAAAGGGCAACCCATTCCAGTATTCCTGCCTGAAAAATTCCATGGGCAGAGGAGCCTGGCGGGCTACAGTCCACGGGGCCACAAACAGTTGTACACGACTGAGCATACAAGTGTTTGCAGACATGATAGCATAATTTAAAATGAATGGGTAAAGGATCACTCAGTATTTAATTAAACAGATCTACCTATATAAAATATACCTAGAATAGACAAAGAAACAAACGAAGCCTTCAGTTACTCCCATAATTTTCAGTCTGTGATGAGATTATTTATCTGCTTTTCCTGTTTCTACTTTTAACAGTTTAACTGCTATACATAAACATGTATAGAATTTTTGTTCTATAGAATTATTGTTCCCTTTACTTAAAAAAGTCTACTTATTTATTTGGCTGTATTGTGGCACATGGGATTTTATATCTTCATTGCAGTATGTGAGTTTCTTGGTTGCGGCATGTGGGATCTAGTTCCCTGATCAGGGATCAAAGCCAGGCCCTCTACATTGGGGATACGGAGTCTTAGCCACGGGACCACCAAGGAAGTCCCCTCCCTTCTGTCTAACATCTTTCTAATACACAGAGATCCAAATTTACTTATTACATAAAGGTAAATTATTTTTAACGGATATTAAACTGTTGCTATTAAAGTGATATCCAATAAATGTATAATTCTTAGAGCATGAAAAAAACAGATCAAGGTATATAACGTAATAGTTTACAGCTATGATCAGACTTATGACTCTATTATGAAAATTTAAATTTCTATTTATAGTATTGTTCCTCAGATTTATCAATTGTAAAGCTGGGATTCCTGTACCTCAGGAATGAATAATATGACTTGAATTCCTATCAAAATACCAGTGGGATTCTCTTGGTAGTGACCGGAAGACCTGACAAAGAGATTTAAAGTTCATCCAAGAGCTACAAGAATATTTTAGAACAGTAATGAAGGGAGATTTGTTTTCTATGTATTAAAAGGTATTAAAAATACAGAGAAATAAAGACAACTGGTTGAAGAAAAATCAAAACAAACAATACAAAATTAGAGTCCTGAAACACACACACTAGAAATAATAATAGAAGAAATCATTGTATAACAAAAGAGACTTCATAAATTAATAGAGTTCAAACAAGAGATGCTGAGTATGGGGAAATTTAGAATGAAGCTTTATTTTAGGTAAATTTTCGAATCAAATTTTAGTTGGATTTAAGAGTTAAAATGTGAGAGTTGGACTGTGAAGAAAGCTGATCGCCGAAGAATTGATGCTTTTGAACTGTGGTGCTGGAGAAGACTCTTGAGAGTCCCTTGGACTGCAAGGAGATCCAACCAGTCCGTTCTAGAGGAGATCAATCCTGGGTGTTCATTGGAAGGACTGATGCTAAAACTGAAACTCCAATACTTTGGCCACCTCATGCGATGAGTTGACTCACTGGAAAAGACTGATGCTGGGAGAGATTGGGGGCGGGAGGAGACGGGGACGACAGAGAATGAGATGGCTGGATGGCATCACCGACTAGATGGACATGAGTTTGAGTGAACTCCGGCAGTTGGTGATGGACAGGGAGGCCTGGCGTGCTGTGATTCATGGGGTCACAAAGAGTCGGACACGACTGAGCGACTGAACTGAACTGAACTGAAGAGTTAAAAGAAATAAACCAGAAAAAAATGTAGATCAGTATTTATCTGATATATAAGAAACAAAGAAACAAAATGCAGGAACTCAACAAATGAAAGAGCAATAAAATTAGATATGCCAAAAATTATCAGAGACGAAGTAGAATTATTATTTGTAGGTGAAAACATTTCATACACGGGAAACCATAAATGCTTTGAAAAATTATTAAACAAAATCAATTCTATTTAGAAAAAAAGATGATAAAAATAAAAGAAGGAAAAACTGTCACTTTTAATAGTACCCAGACACATACACAATGATAATATAACCCAGGATAGCTTTTAGACGTGTTTACTTTTCTTTTATGCTAACCAAGTATTCATTTTCTCTATTTAGGTCCTGCATATTTCTTATTAATATTTGTTGCTAAGTGTT
The DNA here is from genome assembly GCF_049115385.1 of Moschus berezovskii. Taxonomy (NCBI): domain Eukaryota; kingdom Metazoa; phylum Chordata; class Mammalia; order Artiodactyla; family Moschidae; genus Moschus; species Moschus berezovskii. The sequence continues at coordinate 50,683,705 of NC_142469.1, forward strand.
TTCATGTTTTGTTCCTTTGGTAAATTAAATATATTCTTCCGTAAGCAGAGGAAGATACAGCTTCTCTCCTCTGCCCTCCATCCCCTCATCTCCCTATCTCCCTCAGCAGAAGGGTCATGTTTTCAGTTTCCTGACAGCTCAGAAGAGCAGAAACTACACCTTTCACAGCTCAGAGATTTGCCTCTACACAAGAACTGCTAAAAGGCAGCTCTGTATTCTTGTTGAGGGAAGGAAAACCATGACCTGAGAAATACACAGCAGGGAGAAAAACATACAGACAATGTAATCTGATGAACACACACCTTTAGAAAACGCATGCACTGAAATTTCTCTGAAGAAAATTTTAACCTAAACCAGCTAGTTTAGAACAGGAGGGAAAAGTCTGGTTGGAACTAAAAGCATGATTTTAAATGTAAATAGAAAGTACAGCGAAGGGAGCAAGTAACACCTGAGAACTCAATATTCTGGAAGTTCAAGAGGGACAATCTTACAACAAAAAGTAAGACAGGAGATGGAAATGCTAAGGAAAGAAGAAACTTTAAAGGCCAATTTTGGAACTAATGGTTGAATAAAAGGGCTCTAGAAAGAGAAAAAGGAAACGAAATATGTGAACAAATTACAGGAAAAAATTTCTAAACACATAAAGAAATGGATATTTAGCACAGGGAACCCTGTTTTTGTACTACGACTTTATCAGTGAAGGAAGTACGATGTTTTACATTATGGTACAAGTTCCTAGTGTTGAAGAACGGAAGCAAACAGTTTGCAGACCTGCTTCTCTGGATAGCACTGTTTTATGGATATCAATTGTTTTTGCCTAACTCATCCAACATTTCTTTTCATAATAGCACTTTGGTTTCTTTTGGAGACTTCTCTTTCCTCTACTTTAAATTCGTATGGTTTGGATAGGGCTCACCTCACTCCTCAGCTCAAGGGTAGGCAAATGACTTCCGTCTAACAAATCAGGGTCCCGCATTACAGGTTAGCCATAGACTCAGTCCTGGGCTTCTGCTAGAACTGCTGTTAATTCTGTCTCTCCTGGCATGTGGATTGAGCACTTCAATTCAGATGTATCTAAAGCTATTCTAATTCTTGGCATTATAAAATTATGTGTTAATACCTTTCCTCTTTTCCTCCTTAAGGAGGAACCAGTGGTTTGCAAACTTCAGAGCACATCAAAATTACCTGGAGGGTTTGTTAAAAAATAAAAGACAGACTGCTGAGGTCCACATCCTGAGGTAAAGCTTGATGAGGCCCGAGAATCTGCATTTCTAACAATATTTCCATGTAATGCTGGTACAGCAACCACTGCCTTTATGAGCTGGTTCATATTACTTATACCAGAAAGATTAGTAACCAACATATCTCCAGCCAGATGAAAAACAATGAAATAATCCTTGAAGCAAAAACGAAAGTGTTAGTTACTCAGGCAAGTCCGATGCTTTGCGACCCCATGGACTATAGCTCACCAGGTTTCCCTCTCCATGGAATCCTCTAGGCAAGAATACCTGAGTGGGTAGCCATTCCCTTCCCCAGGGGATCTTCTTGATCCAGGGATCAAGCCAGAGTCTCCTGCACTGCAGGAAGATTCTTTACCCTCTAAATCACCACAAAGCAAAATGAATACTAAAATGAAAATTTTAAGTTATCTAGAAAATAATTAGAAATTCATACCAAAAACTATGCAACACAGTGAAGCTTTTCTTAAAGGAATACTTAAGTGAAATCTTTATTGTTAATAAAAATAATGACTAAGAATAAGTTAAATACTCAACTTCAGAAAATAGAAAAATATAATAAAATTAACAAAAGCTGAAGACTTTTTACTGTAAGATCTGAAAGTAAAGAAGTGGAGAAAACCAACAAAAGCAGCAGAAACTATAAACAAGATAAAAGCTAATTCCTTGAAAAGGTAAATCCTCAAGAATCCTGAAAAGGAAGAAAGAAAATAAAAATGTAAAATCCTAGAGATTATTAAAATCCAACTGCATAATGGAAGAGACTAAAAGAATTAAGAGACTCCTATTGCAACTTTATGGCTATATATACTGGTGGCACTAGTGGTAAAAAATCCATCTGCCAATGCAGGAGATGCAAAAGTCGAGTTCAGTCACTGGTCAGAAAGATCCCTTGTAGGAAGAAATGGCACACCACTCCAGTATTGTTGCCTGGAAAATTCCATGGGCAGAGGAGCCTGGTGAGCTGCACTCTATGGGGGCACGAAGAGTCGGATGGGACTGAGCACATGAGAAAATATAAAGGAAGTAAATAATTCCCCAGCAAAATATACGAAATTTGACCAATAGGAAGCACAAAAACCTAATTAAAAAGACTCTGAAAATTAAATTTTTTTAACTACAAAAGGCAAAGAAGGGGCTTAGATGTTTTGTAGCTCCTTTCTATAAACTTCTAAGCTGCGGGCTCCAAGTCATTTTGATCACACACACTTATCAGTAAAATATTTTTGAATATCCATCCCAATATACATATATTTGTTTGTATTCATAAAGCAGATACATGTGAAAGGCGCTCAGTTGTGTCTGACTCTTTGCGACCCCATGGACTATACAATCCATGGAATTCTCCAGGCCATAATACCATAGTGGGTAGCCTTTCCCTTCTACAAGGGATCTTCCCAACCCAGGGATTGAACCCAGATCTCCTGCATTACAGGTGGATACTTTACCAGCTGAGCCATGAGGGGAGCCCAAATCAGATGCATGCTACTATACATAATAAAACAGAAAATAAATAAAACAGTATCAAGACATATTTGTTTCATGTATAAAGAAAATGAATCTATTATCTTATCTATCTATTAGAGTGTAGATTTTCCAATTTGGAGACCAGTACTTTAGTTCATGGGGCTTCCCTGATCGCTCAGTGGTAAAGAATCCACCTGCCAATACAGGAGGCCTGGGTCTGATCTCTGTGTAGGGAAGTTCCCCTGAAGAAGGAAATGGCAACACACTCCCGTATTCTTGACTGGGAAATCCCATGGAAAGAAGACTGGCAGGCTATAGTCCACAGGGTCGCAAAAGAGTTGGACACAACTTAGTGATTAAACAACAACAACTTTAGTTCTTATGTATATTAAAATCCCTCACAACACAGAAATAGACAGAAACCTCCCTAAAACATGAAATAAAGTATACTTAATAATAAAATATGATGAGGAAAACACATTTTAAAGCCCAAGTTCATGAAAACAAATAAACATTATGAAACTGAATACATTAACAGATTAAATCTGAAATTTAATAAAATTAAATTTTAATTTTTAAATTAAAATTGAAATATCGATATTTTAAAAGTAATCCAGATTGATAAAGGTAGCTGTTTATTTGCTCATTTTCTGTTGGGCTTTTACTTCTTTTTGATTTGTAGTCCTTTATACATTATGGATATTAATTCTTTCATGCTACACGCATTACAAATATCTTTTCCCACCCTATATTGTATTTTCTGACTTGGTTTACACTGTTGGTGCTGGACTATTTTATGTCAATTTGGTTATGTTCTATACTTCCCAGAGTCTTTTTCCTGGATTATTCCAGGTTGAATAATATTGCATGGATCACTCTGCAACTTGCTTTATTATTCAACATTATAGTGAGATTTTTAAAAGCAGTCCAGATTGATAAAGGTAGCTGGAGTCAGCCAAAAGAGAAACTGGTATCCTACAAGAGAGCAAAAATAAAGCCGAAGCCACAGCTCTTGGAAGGGTATCGTGGTGAGACACAGTGGCCCACATAGGCCTGCCCAGCAGGTCCTAGAGTGTCCTCTGTACCTAGCTCGTCTTCCCAAATTCGGCCCTGTTGACCATCAGCCTGACACCATCACTTGTTTGCAAACCCAGAGCATGTGCATGCTCAGTGACTTAATCATGTCCGACTCAGATCCCATGAGTTCTTTGCAAACCCAGAGAGGTGTGGCAACACAGGGGCAGCAGATTCCACAGCTCTTCCCAGTTCCTCTGCAATACTAGATATGCTTGGCTTTTCGGATTTCCCTGCAAGCTCTGATTTGTCTATCTAGTTCAGGGCTTCTGAAGACTGGTTAGTGAATAGTTCTCTAATGCGCTGACTCTGCCTTTCCCCACCAACTCTCCCACATTTGTCTAAGTTCTAAATCTTCGGTTTTCATAACCCTTATAGTGGTACTATCTTCCTGACAGAAATCTTTGCCAGGTAGAAATTTTGAATTCTGAAGTAGTCAATTTAACCTTATCCTTTACAGTTTGTGTGTTCTGGGTCTTGTTTAGGAAAATTAAAATCTTTCCCAAATCTAAGAGCTGTAAGTTTGGCTTTACACTTTTAGATCCTTAAATATCAGAGTTTAAACAGACAATTTCTACTTACTGTGAGTTGCTTCTGGACCTTTATTTTCCCCAGTAGGCATTACTTTACTGTTTATTTTGATTAGAATAAAACAGCAATCAGAAAATCAACCTAAAATTGTGATTATTTGCCACTTGGCTTCTGACCATGTTTATCAGTCATCTTGGGAGACCTATGCAGCGCCAAATGAAACTCAGCCCACACAATGTCTTGTGGAGGGTGATGAGAACGGCACATTGTCTGCCTGGTCTGAACAGAGGTCACAGCAGGGAGAGCATCTGCTAAGATAATGTGAATGAAGGAAACAACCATAATTGCCTCATTAAGAGATCTCTAGCCAAGTAATCACAAGAAGAAAGGAAACACCCTAAAATTAAGTATATAATAAGGAAAATTTAGGGGAGAATAAAAAATGCAGGAGAATTAAGGAGACTTGAGTATTCCATTGGTGTTACTAATTTCCTTAGTTACTGTATGAATGAATGGAAATGTGGACTCAACATTTCAGTTATTCAACTCTAGTCCTTGTCAGTTATTAGTAGGGAAGCAGAAGATGCAAACTCACAGCTGTCCAGGCTACAAACAAATGTAAAAGGGTGGTGGGAATTGCTTACTACAGACCAAAACTTAGGAATTAACATTTAAAAGTCTATTTTGAAATTACAATGAAAAGCATATAATTAAAGACATAAGCAGGAAAGAGGTAAAATATAAAAGAGCAAAGTCTAGGAACAAGGGGGAAAAAAAAAGGAAATTGTCTCCGCTTAACCAATTTACTTTCTTCTATTTTCTATCTCTACTTTTTAAAAAGAGATTTTTCTTAAAAGTCGATAGCATATAATTACAACTAAGGCCTTGGTCACTTTAAATTATATACAACTGAACATATATTTTATTCAACATGTTGATAAAATAAAATTATTTCACATTCAAAGCTACGGTAAATATGTTCCCAATTTTAATTTAAATTAAGCATCTAAGCTGAATGAAAAACTAAAATGTATTGAAATTGTGACATTTCTTCCTGATATTTCAAAAGATTAAGCTTTATTAATTTGTATTATACAGTTAATAATATATAAATAGAATCTTGAGAATTATGATTATTAAAATTTTCTGATTCCAAAAAACACAGTAAAATTAGCTTGTTACAACCACAAGCCAGGTTTCAAATAAGCAAACTATTTGATGACTTTGATGTTTTGCACCCAAAATGTGCTGGCTAATTTTTCCATTCCATTTACCATTCCAGTCTTTAAACTGCCTTAATCTCCTGCCCTCAGATGTTGACCTTGTAAGAATAGGGGTCATAGGTCAGACTAGACAGACCTCAAAGGATCTGGACTATCAATTCATGCCTGAGAGATTTCTCTTCCACAATAGGAACCTACTAAACAGCAAATTCCTAAATCTAATCACACAAGGATCAGGGTGAAACAGTTATTTATTGGAATTTGTTGATTTACATTTTTCAAACATCTTCAGCATTTTTATTTTTCTTTTGGGAGTAGGTTCTGGGACATAATAAATATGAAAAAAAAACACTGAAAGAACTTTTAATATAAAACAGATATCCTTAATAAAATAGCACCATTAAACCTAGGTATAGCTTCATTATTTCTGGAAATGCTATGTGGATTTCAAAAATATAGCACTAGAATTCCTAACTATAAAGTACCTGGACAACTTCAAATTATACCACAGAGATAATAGTAAGAGATTATTTTGCCATAGAGGTTTGTGGGGAGAGGTGTCCACCAGTCAGTTTTGAGCCCCCTTGCTCTAAAGGTGAATGAGGGCATTAAATAAATATTTTTTCTTTCTAATAGACAAGTGAAAATATACAGTCCTTCAGTGAGGACAAAGTAAATAGATTAAAAACAAAAGCAAAAAAAAAATCATTAAGACTTCGAAACCTTGCAAATTTAAAGAATTTGAAACCACAAAACTAGGACCCGGTAAAAATAACTCTTCTATCATATTGCTTTAATTTTTTTTTAAAGGCAAGTAAGCTCTTCTGAATAGAGAATAATTTAGACATATATAATGAGTTCCTATTTACATTCACCTTGTTCTGGCCATAGATAGATGGTAAATAGAACATAATGTACCATTCTGACGCCATTTTAATACTGAACTATAAGGATTTTCAAATTTCATAATCAATCTTTAAGTCTAAATGAAAAAATCTTAAAAATGATACATTAATAAGTATTTCTATCATGAACAAATGAAAAGAATTTCCTGCACTTCCATGCCAAAAGCAGTAATACTGAACATCGTAACGATTAGCCTTCTTTCTAAACAAAAAACATTTAAACTTCAACTCATGCAGAAAATCAGGAAGCTTACTCATGTGCCAATGCAGTGATGCAAACGTATTACTGCCTGAAATAGAACAAAAGCAACACAATGTTGACATTATTTTCTAAGTTATTTTGTAAATCTCAAGTCAACATTGTTGAAAAGGAACTTGCATTATTATTATGAATAGCACTTCTTGGACTGTGTGGTTGGGTCAAAAGATGTGGAAGGTTCAGGAGAACAAAGAAGATTGTCACTCTGCTAGAAAAAAATCAGAATAAAAGAGGAGGTTTTAAAAAAAAATTAAATTAAGAAAACACAGTTTTATGTATACCCTCAATGTGTATATACCTATCATATATATATGAATTTCAACTATTTTTAAAATTACACATATTTTTGTTCTTTAAGGATTAAAATCATTTAACCTACATATAGAAACATTATTATACCATTTGTTTCAGTTCACATCCTTTATACTAATGTAATACATTCATTAATAGAAACTGAAATTTTATTATATAAAATATTTAATTCTATATTATAGGTTGACATGATTATTTCATATAAATAGGAAAGATAGTGACAAAAAAATCATTCTCCTATCTTCCCCCACAATTTTATTCTGTTAGAGGTCACTTTTTCCCCTCAGAGTAAACTGCAGCTCTTCAAAGAATAAAAAGATACCTAATATAGGCCAGTTTTTGAGAATAAGTTTTTAAATCTTTAATTAACAACAATTTTTATCAGTAGTATAAAGAGAGCTTTTATAAGATCATTAAATCTCTTTACTCTCTGATAATGAACATAAGAAAAAAGTAAACAGCAAATATAAATAAAAAATTATTCCATTTATAATTTCAAGAGAATATTTTAAACAAGGAGGATTTAAAATAAAACAAGTTAACATGTACTGTTATTACATAGCTGGATGCTACTATCAGCATACTAAGCAGCATTCAGCAGAATTAAGACAGAATTAAAAAGTAAACCCTTTCTCTTCTGTTAATAGTTTACTTAAAATTGAAAGAATCTTTAAAATTATTTTTATTTCTTGCCACAGAACATATATCTTCACAAAATATAATTCTATGTATATACATATACAGAACAAATAAGTTCTAAGTGATGAAACCAAATCTGAATGTGTTAAACATATTAATACCATATAATAAAACTTTAAAGTTTTAATCTTTTAACCTGAAATGATAGAAATTAAACTTTTTAATTTAGAAACATTTCAAGAGAAAAGATATAGTTTTCAACAGATGGTGTTTCAACAATTCATGTTATTCAAAGGTGAAAAATGAGCCTAGACTTCAACCTCACACCTCACACAGGGGAAAAAACTTTGCGATTAATCAAATCTGGGGTTAATCAAAGATTTTTTTAAACATGACATAGAGTAAAAGATCGATAAATATCTTTATCAAAATTTAAAACTTATGCTCTGTAAGAGATTGGAAAGATAAACTATAAACTCAGAGGTAAAAATATCTGCAAATCATGTATCTAAGGACTGGTATCCACATTTTATATAAAGAACTCTCAAAATGCAATAATAAGAAAAGAATCCAGTATGAAATGCGCAAAAGGTATGAAAAGACACTTCACTAATGAGGATATAAGGATGACACAAAAACATAAAAGGAGCTAAATATCAGTAAGTATCAGTAGCTACTTGGGAAACAGAAATTCCATGATGAAATATCACCATAGATTAGAATGCTTAAAATTCTGTAAGAAGTACTGACAATGCCTAATGCTGGTCAAGATGCAGAGCAACTGGAATGCTCATATGTTGTTGGAGGGAATTCAAAATGGTACAGTCAGTCTGGAGAAAAATCTGGTAGGTTCTTATAAAGTTAAACATAAACTTACAACCATATTATCCAGCAGCCTCACTCTTAGATAAATGAAAACTTATGTTCACACAGAAACCTGTACACAAATGTTTGCAGCAGCTCTATTCATAGCTGTCAAACTGAAACTACCTAAATGCCTTTTAGTAGATAAGTGCTGTAAGTAGAAACAGTGCTGTTTTCATACAATGGAATACTACTAAACAATACAAAGGAATGAACTATTTCTTCATTCATTCCTTCATTAGCCCCCATTGTCTGTGGGGGATATTAATATATTGCAGCACCCTGAGACCACGAACAACACCAAACCCTATATATAAGATGTTTTTCTATATACACACCTATGATAAAGTTTAATTTATAAATTAGGCATGTGTGCTTAGTCGCTCAGTCCTGTCTGACCCTGCAACCCCATGGACTGCAGGCCAACCAGGCTCCTCTCTCCATGGGGATTCTCCAGGCAAGAATACCAGAGTAGTTGCCATGTCCTTCTCCAAGTGATCTTCCCAACCCAAGAATCAAACCCAGGTCTCCCACATTGCAGGCAGATTCTTTACCATCTGAGCCACCAGGAGATTAACAACAACTAATAAGAGAACCATTATAACAATATAGTATAATAAAAGCTATATGAGGTCTCTCTCACTCAAAACATCTTACTGCATAATTTAATGCCTTTCTCATCTTAACTATGAACTTATGCACTGTGACCATGACTCTTGCAGTTTGGTGTGCAACAGCAGAATTATCACAAACTTCCTTTTCCTTCTCACAATTTCACACACAGAAGACTTCTTCATATTATATATTAGTAACCTTAGCATATGATTTTTTTTCATTAAGTCAAGAACTTTCTCCTTTTCACTTAAAAGAAGCACTTCGTGGATGTTCTTTGGCAAATCCAAATTACCTGCATCACTACTCCTCTTCTTTGGAGCCATTAATAAGTTAAAAAAAGGGTTATATAAACACAAGCACTGCAATATCGTGACAGTCAATCTAGTATACAAGATGGCTACTAAGTGACTAATGACAGTATACGCTGGACAAAGGGGATGATACAGATCCCTGGGAGGACAAAGAAAATGTTGCAAGATTTCATCACATTATTCAGAAGAGTGCACAGTTTAAAACTTATGAATTATTTATTTCTGGAATTTTCCATTTAATGTTTTTGACAGTTGTTGACCATGGATAACTTTCTGGGGTTTCATGAAGCCCCAGAAAGCGAAACTGCAGATAAGAGGGAAATACTGTATTGATACACTCAAAAACTTGGATAAATTTCAAAACCATTATGCTGAGTAAAATAAGTCAATTTCAAAACGTTGCAAATGAACTAAGTCCAAATTAGTAGAAAGAAGAAAATAAAGACCACTAAATAGACAATAGAAAAGATAAATGAAGCTGATATTTCAAAACAATAAATAAAAGAGACAAAGCCTGAGCCAAACTTAAAAGAACTCAAATAAATAAAATTGGAAACGAAAGAGAAGACATTACAACTGATACAACAGAAATACAAAGATTATAAAAGACTACCATGAGCAATTATACACAAATAAATTGGCTTCACTGGTGGCTCGGATGGTAAAGAATCCTCCTGCGAATGCAAGAGACATGAGTTCGATCTGTGGGTGGGGAAAATCCTCTGGAGAAGGAGAGGGCAACTCACTCCAGTATTCTTGCCTGGGAAATCCCAGGAAGAGAGGAGCCTGACGGCCTATAGTCCACGGGGTCGCAAAAGAATTGGACATGACTTAGTGACTAAGCAACAACAACAAATTGAAGAAACTAAAATAAATAGATAAATTCCAAGAAACTTGCAACCTGCCAAGCCTGGATCATGAAGAAAGAAAATCTAAGCATATCAGTTACTAGTAAGAATCAATAATGAAAAGAGACTGAATCAATAATCAAAAACTCACACCTTATCGCTCCAAACAAAATAAACAATTTCTTAATAGAACTCTAATATCAATTCATATGAAAGGTCCCCAAGTCTCCTCTGGCAACCACCAATCTGTTTTCTGTTTACAAGACCTTAGTTTTTACTTTTAGATTCTATATGTTAAGGGGGATTACATAGTATTTGCAAGGTAAATTGTATCATATTTTATCATATACTATTTGATCATATGGTATTTTACTTATATGTATATTATGTAAAAGATACATACAAACACACACATACATATGTATATTTCACAAATTGAAACAGATATTTCCTATCTGAGAAAAAGGATTATTATGGTAAGTATACAAAGAGAATGTGAGAGAACAAGAAATATACTGGTCTCTGCCCCTAGTTCCTGGCACAGAGCTCCTAAAACCCTTGTAATTTCATAAGTGATAAGAACACTAGGAGTATCTCTTTTTCTGGTATCAGTTTTTGACCTCTGTTCCTGACACAGGGCTCTTGAAACTCTTGTAATTTCCTACATGATAGGAGGGTCTTCTGTTTAATGAGGTGACAGACACTGAGTGGGCTCCTAGATGGCTCATGAGTGAGGGCTGGTCACTGGAAAGACCAAGCTATGATCATAAGCTTGGAATTTTTAGCCCTATCCCAATTTTCTTGAGAGAAGTGAAAGGGGCTGAAAATCAAGTCTACGTGATGAAATCTCCATAAAATTTCAAAGGTAAAGATCCAGAGAGCTCCCAAGCTAGCATACACATCTACACTGGGAGGATAAAGCATCCAAAACCCTGCGAACAGAATCTCCTATGCTTGGGACCCTCCTTGACCTCACCCTATGTAAAATATCTCTATCTGTATCCTTTATCTGCTATTATCATAATCTTTAATAAACTGGTAAATGTAAGGGTTTCTCTAAGTTCTGTGAACTGCTGTAGCAAATTAATCAAACCTGAAGAGGGGGTTTTGGAAACCTCTGATTTACAGCCAGCTCAGAAAGAAGTTGCAAGGAAATCGGCATCTGAAATATGGTAGGATGGTCCTGTAAGACTGAGCCCTTAACCTGTGGGACCTGATATTATCTCCAGGTAGATGTTGTAAGAACTGAGTTCAACTGTAGAACATCCAGCTGGATTGTGGAGAATTGCTTGGTGTGGGGAAAATCCTCCACACATTTGGTGATCAGAAGTTAAATGTTCTGTGTAAAAGTAATGGAGACATGAAGGAGGGAAACATAACATGGAAGAACTGAGTTTTTCCCAGCATAGGAAAGAGGAAAACTGAGATTTTTCTTTTCTAAAGAAAGAACTTACAAATCAACAATAACAAACGAACATCTCAGAAGAAATAAGCAAAGGACAAAGAACATGCAATTCATAGAAGAAAAAAATAAAAATGAAAATTAACATATGAACATGTTTTAACCTTAGTCAAAGGATGCAAAGGAAAAAAATAAGCTGGATTTCTTAACCTATGTAATTGGCAAAAATTTAAAAGATGACATTATTCAATCAACAGTCCCACTTTTAAAGGGGTTATCCATTGACCTTATTTCTGAAGAACAGTGTGGAAATAGATAGCAAAATTTTAAAGGGCATAGTCTCTGATCCAGATTTTTCAGTATTAGGTATGTATCCCTTAATGACAGAATCAGACAATTTTTTAAATGTACATATAAGCATTCTTACTACAGTGCTATTGGTAAATTAAAAATATTGGAAATAGCCTAAATTTAACAATTACATAAATTTAACAGAGACTTGTTTAAATTTTGTTACATTCACACAGTGGGAATTTATGTAGAAGAGACATGAAATGTCCCACAATACATTGTTAAGTGAAAAAAAAATGCAAAATCAAAAATATTGTACATATATCATGATTCCCCCCCACCTGTAGTTAAGATATTTGGTGATTTTTTTATATTTGAATTTTCAGTAGTGAATTATCTTTCAAAATGGACAAAACAGTAAGTGTATTCTCATTTGAAAAAAACAGGTGAAGTGTTAGGATGTACTGAGGGGCACCTACCTCCGTCTATTGGGAACTTCACCTCTCTGAATAGTCTGGTGGAAATTGTGGTTAAGGGACTGCCCAGTGTCTAATGCTAAAGGCTCAGTTAAATATATTCTTCAGAGTTCAAATTGCAAGACAGTCTATATTTCTGATAAATTCTATTCAAACACTCAGTGGTGGCATTTTATTTTATTGTGGCTAGATTTAATAGCATAATAAAAATATAAAGTGAGATTTCAGAAATCTTTTCCAAATAAAATAAACTCACAGACTAACAAAGTAAAATGATTACCTGTCTCCCTTTGGTTTTCTTTTTTGTAGTGTCTTCCCTTTGGGTCTTCTTTCACTTCCTAAACAGGGACTCCCACCAGGTCCTGTTACCCGTATTGATTCAAGGCCTTTGGAAGATTTTTTAAATGTGAATTCCACTGGTTCTCCTTCTTTTAGGCTTCTAAATCCTTCCATGAATAATTTGCTCTGAGAAAAGCAGAAGAAGAGAGAAAAAGAGATTATGATTATTATTAAAGCTTTATAAATTATCTCATGATTTTAAGATTAACATATCAAGACATCTCCAGTTATTCATTATTAAGTATAAAATCATTTTTTTTCAAGTTCAGTGAAAGGGATACCATTTAAAAGTTGCCTATTGTAATAATGTTGGCAGTGAAAGAATAAACTCATACCATTTCATAAGGAATCTGCCAGCTTCTGCTAATGCAGGAGATGCAAGAGACAATGATTGAATCAGTGGACTGGGGAGATCTCTTGGAGATGGAAATGCCAACCCACTCCAGTATTCTTGCTGGGGAAATCCCATGGTCAAGAGCCTGGAGGACTAGTCCATGAGTTCACAAAGAGTCTAAAGGGGACACAGCGACTAAACAACAATCACCCTAAAGTCCACCAATGGGGAACTGATTAAATACATTATAATAAAGCTATATAATGTAATACCACTGAGTCATTAAAAAAATCTACATGTATTAATGCGGGCAAGATAAATACGTAATACTGCTGAGTAAAAAAATTAAGGGGAAGAACAGTGTATACCTACCATAATATTGTCTATACAGAGAAGTTTTTAATATAGTTATGGGGTCTGGAATAACTGACAGCAAATTATAAACAGTCATTTTCTCCAATCTTTTTGGGGGGAAAAGTGGGAAAGCTCTTGGACACACACTTATTGTACCGTTATAGCTATTTTTTTTTAATTTGAAAGATAACTTGACTTTCTAAAAAATTTCCTGATTGGAAAAATGTAACTTAGGTTACAAATAATAATCAGCTCTTTCAAACTATGTGCCAATTCAAACAATAATGATTAAATCATTTTCTAATTTTATTTTTCCTAATTCCCTCATGTGCATTTAAAACATCTAGTTTCAAGTACCACACAGAAGTTCTTAAAGACGTTTTTGAATTTGGGGGAAAAAAGGAAGCCAATCTGAATATGGTAGGTAGAAGACCCTGATTCAAGTACAATTCTTTAAGTCAACAATCATGCAACTTTGAATGAGTCAATTATCTCTTTTTTGAATTTATCTGTAAATTTAAGGAACAGTGTTCTGAGGAACAATGGTTCAGAAAAAAGATTTCATGAGAAAAGGATGGTGGTAAAATAAATCTGTGAATTGCTGCTAAATGTAGTTTCCTCTTCAGTTCAGTTCAGTCGTTCAGTCGTGTCTGATTCTTTGCGACCCCATGAATCACAGCACACCAGGCCTCCCTGTCCATCACCAACTCCCGGAGTTCACTCAAACTCATGTCCACAGAGTCGGTGATGCCATCCAGCCATCTCATTCTCTGTCGTCCCCATCTCCTCCCGCCCCGAATCCCTCCCAGCATCAGAGTCTTTTCCAGTGAGTCAACTCGTTGCATGAGGTGGCCAAAATATTGGAGTTTCAGCTTTAGCATCAGTCCTTCCAATGAACACCCAGGATTGATCTTTAGAATGAACTGGTTGGATCTCCTTGCAGTCCAAGGGACTCTCAAGAGTCTTCTCCAGCACCACAGTTCAAAAGCATCAATTCTTCAGCGATCAGCTTTCTTCACAGTCCAACTCTCACATCCATACATGACCACGGGAAAAAACATAGCCTTGACTAGACGGACCTTTGTTGGCAAAGTAATGTCTCTGCTTTTTAATATACTATCTAGGTTGGTCATAACTTTCCTTCCAAGGAGTAAGCGTCTTTTTCTTCCCCTCTAAGTTTCCTCTTAGTTGGATCATGTATGTGTGTATGTGTGTGCTCAGTTGCTCAGTCATGTCCAACTCTTCTCAACCCCATGGATTGTGGCCTGTCAGGCTCCTCTGTCCATGGGATTCTCCAGGCAAGAATACTGGAGTGGGTTGCCATTTCCTCTGCCAGGAGATCTGCCCAACCCAGGGACTGAACCCAGGTCTCCTGAATCTCCAACACTGTAGGCAGATTCTTTACTGCTATTAGCTTATTTAAGTCTCTGATATTTCATACCATTCCCAGCTCCACTAAAAAATCTTGTTTAACAATGTTTAACCCAGCAAATTCTCAACTTAATTGTTCCCAGAGACCTTTCTTAGATATAACTACAGATGACTAACATACTTAGACAAATGCTGAATTAGAGAAGTCTCTAACTTTCCCAAGTTATGACTCTAAAGGCAGCTAAATAATTACATATAACCAAATAATTACATGGAAAAGATAAAACCAACACTTCAAATTCCAATGCAAAAGGAGAATACTTATTGTGAAAGTAATACAACACACAAAACAGGGTTTTTTTGGCCACTAAATTATTTTAATTGAAGGATACTTGCTTTACAGAATTTTGTGATTTTCTGTCATACATCAACAAGAATCAGTCATAGGAACACCCATGTCTCCTCCCTCCCGAAACTCCCTCCTCATCCCACCCTTTTAGGTTATCATAGAGCCCCCAAAACAGGTTGTTTTTTTAAAACAAGTTTCTCATGCAGGTAATCTGACACTGAGAAGTCCTTTATGTGGAAGTATAATTGGGCAGCACTTTTTCTATTCTCTGATGCTATGTAGGAATCATAAGAAAAAAAAAATCACAACTGCCTATACACTATACAGTTGTTTAAAAATTGTTTTTACAACTTTATACAGTGTTTCCAATCTTCTATTTTTTTCTCCTAAGCTCCCTCCTCACTAATTATAAATAGTCCTTTACTTTCATTCCCTTTCTCACTCCCCACTCTAGAAAGTGCAGATTATCAACTCAGATGAAGTGGAGCATAGGTCAACTACTACAATTAACAGAAGGGAGAAATAGCAGTTTTAATTAGAGCTATCATATGCTTATGCTTTGTTTGCATAATCAAAATTCTGTCACTTATTTCCTCATAGTTCCTAGTATATGGGTGCACTTAATTTGATTTCATTTTCTACTATTACAATTCTTGATATGGATCATTTGTAATTGAACTGCTTTTCCAAATCTAAAGTAAAATCCTGCTCTTACTTCTATTCTTCATGATAGTCTGAAAAAAAACTTTTTTCCATTCTATCTTATACTCCCTTCCTTCCCCAAATGAGCACACAAGGCAATTTGGATTCACAATAATTGACCAAAAATAAAAAAATCCCTAAGAAATTATAATGGCTTTGCAAGAAAAGGACGAAAATTCACAAAGAATATTCTATGTTTGCTATTATACCAAAATTGCTGCTACATAAGTGGGAAGGATTTGTTGAAAGACGGGGAATTAGCTCATTTTATTTCTTAAAAAAAAATCAACTTCTTGTCTCAGCAATTTTTATTAAAGGTGCCTCCATTTTTCCAGTCACACTGGTTCCAATCTTACATTTCTCCAATCATTTATTGAATTGCATGCATCCTTTCTTTCACCTGCCCCAACCATTTCATTGGATTGCCACTGCCCTACTTCTGGTCCTAACTACCTTCTACCTGGATGAGTGTAATAGTTTTCTTATTGGTATTTCACATCAGGTCTCCTCTCTTATCCTTAACTTCTTCTACACCTGTATATGTTCTCTGAATAAACTGTAGGCAGTTGGTCTCCCTGTCTCAAAAATTTACAATACTTGTCTTAAATTGTAGGTGAGACCACTCACAATGTTACCTCTAGGTGTATTTTTTACTTCCTTTCTTTTTACTCTAATAAAGTTGGCTGACTTAGCTTCCCTGGTGGCTAAGTGATCAAGAATCAACCTGCCAATGCAGGAGAAGCAGGTTTGATCCTCGGGTCAGAAAGATCCCCTGTAAGAGGAAATGGCAACTCACTCCAATATTACTGCCTAGAAAATTCCATGGACAGAGGAGCCTGGTGAGCTCCAGTCCATGAGGTTGCAAAGAGTCAGACACGACTGAGCGACTGAGCACACATGCACAACTTGTACTTTCCTAAACATACTTCATGTTTTCTCATCTCTATATTTCAACTTAGGCTGATGAGAGTACATTATTCTCTTCATCGAGGCTGTCTATCAAAATCGTACTCAAGAGTGAAGTATCATAACTCATATGATCCTACATGCATTCATCTCAACTGCCCAGGTCAGAAATTCTCTTCTCTTTCACTTAATTGATTCTTTTGTCTAGTTTTTACAATATACATCTACATAATGTGCTATTTGTGTACGCCTTTATATGCACTTTTGGATTTATCTTCTCCTGAAGGCCAGGGGTTGTGACATATATATCTTAGTATTTCCCAAAGGACTTAGCCTAATACCTGCAAACAACTATCATTCAGTAAGTACTTAAAGAATCCTAGACTTAGTATCAATAAGCTTGTTAATGATTATTTAGTCCAAACCTCACTTGAAAAAAAGGGGCACTGAATTATAAGGAGTTAAGTGAATTGCTCATGCCAAGTCAAATTTTTCAGCTGCTACTTCCGCTATATAAAATAACTTCTATTTTTAATGCCAAGGTTGATACCACACATGGTACCTATGGAATAAAATCCTGATAGGATTATAATGATTCATGGTAATACGTTATTCTCTGAGTCCATTCAAAGGTGTTAAGTGAAAGCGTTAGTTGCTTGGTCATGTCCAACTCTTGGGGACCCCATGGACTGGAGACCGCCAGGCTCCTCTGTCCCTGGGATTCTCCAGGCAAGAATACTGGAGTGGGTAGCCGTTCCCTTCTCCAGGGGGATCTTCCCAACCCAGGGATCAAACCTGAATCTCCTGCATTGCAGGTGGATTCTTTACCATCTGAGCCACCAGGGAAGCCATTCAGAGATTAATATGGATCTGTTTTTCTTGTTCTTCCTTCTTTCAATATTCTCTAATCACTCTCATTGATATGCTTCACAAAACATGATATTCTGCCTGTAAGAACCAGGAAATGCAGATTTATGTAGATTTTTATTCAATCTACATGTAAGACTTGCTTAAGGAGAAACATTTGGTGTTTGGGCTTACACTGTCATATGTGACATCTGTTGGGACATAATAGGCATTTTTTTTATAGGAAGGAATCACAATTGTTGAATAAATAAATGAACAAAGGAATAACCAGAAAAATATAGAAGCATTTAGAAGCTGCAGACATGCCTGCTAAAGATATCAGGCACTTAGAAAGGGGATAGGCTGATTTTGAATGTGCACATACTGACTTAACCATCTAAGACTCCCCTTTCTCCCACTTCCCTTTATCCACATTTTAAAATTCATTTTGGAAAAAAATTATTGCAGAATTATAAAAACACTGATGCTCAATTGTCTTGCTATATTCCTTCTCCTCCTCTCAATTGTTTTTAATTGACTTTCAAAGAATGATAGAAACAGAGAGTCAAATCAGAGTGGTCCAAATACTATACTTTATTTACCAAGCACTCTACCTACGGTTCTAGTTAGTAATGAGATTCCTTATCTCTTTTGGCATATGCATTTTCTCTCCAACTAGACTGGGAAGGCAATGAAGTGTTGCCACAGTTTTATACTTGATTCTCCTTAGAGAAGCGTAAGCTGATTTCCAATTTAAGACGGCAGGCTGAATAAACATGTCTCATGTTACTCTTTAAAAGCCATGAAAACTAACAATAAAATAATAAAAAGAAATAAATTCACAATAAGGAAGAAAACAAGAGGAGTGCCATCAAGAAATAGCAGACTTAAAGAAATTTCTGGAAGTTAGACTGCTGACTGATCAACCAAGCTGAAAGAGCCATAGCCTAGGAAAACTCATAAAAGGACCTGCAGCAGAAGTAGGAACCAGCATTCCTCACAGAACTCAAATAGACTGTGCTGAGACACTACATGTACTATAAAAACAGAAGGGTTAATGGAAAGTTTGTATATAGACTAGATGCCCATTTAATTCTCCCACCCCTCTCCCCAACTATACACATGAAAACAGGCAAACAATATCCCAGTGCAAATAACGTGAGACTTTTTTCTTAAGAGACTAAAGGAAATATCTGGACAACTTGTGAAATATTGGATACTGCACACGAATCCCTATTCATTCTGACAGTTGGAAGCTACTGGTAAATGAGCTGTCTCCCTACCTACCCACTCAACTTTAAATCATTCCTATCCCTTATTCTTATATGTCCCCCATTCATACATCTGAAGGGTCAACCAAGAATCACCAAACATGCAGCATAATGAAGAAAAGCCAAGATAAATGAAGAAACAAAAGAAATTGTATCCACCATCTAATTAATATCTTCAGATATTTGAGACAGCATACTATCAATAAAACAAGAACAAAAACAATCAGAGAAATTTAAAAATATACTCAGATAGTTAAAAATGACTGTTGAAATTGTGAGTTGGAAATAAACATTTTAAAAACTTTCAGCACATAGAATAAACATAAACGGATCCCCAAAATATATGAAAGAAAGGAGAAACAAAGGGTGAATCCAAAAGGGCAAATATCCAAACCTTGGACTAGGGGTTCTAGGAAAAAGAATACAAAAGATGGACGAAGATCAACTATGAAATGAATAGTGTGAGAAAATTTCCCAGAGCTAAGGTGAATGCCAAGGAGAAGCTTATAGTGGGTAAAGCATATTTTATGGAATATATATCATGGAAGCTTTTACATGTGAGCTACATTTTGCAAGCGTGAAGAGAGAGTAAGATTTCAATGGGGAGTGAAGACAGTAATCCAAAGTGAGCTAATGGTTTAACCATGTGCTTGTACGGTAGGAATAATTAATAGATATTTGGGGAAGGCAAGAAGCTTACTTTAAGTGTATTAGTGTGAAAAGGATGACCAAAATGAGGCTGGAAAATGCAAGTTAAAGCTTGAAAATGGAAAACTTTGACTGATATCCTAAGCATTTTATTCAGCATAACATAAACAATGATACTTTTTTGCTTTCACAAGTTGCAAGATCAAGTCTGTGTTTTAAAAAATATATAACTTTTTAGCGATACCATGGATGCATGGAGACATGAGGAATGTATGCCAGTTACAGGTGGATATCTGTAATAAGGTAACAGTCACAGTCTTAGCAAGAGATGGTTACAACTAAACTGAAAAATTAAAAGAGGAACTGGTTTTGCAAAACACATTCTGAGTCCTACATATCACCTGGTATAAATTATTACTTGCCCCATGTAACAAATAATTGGTAAATGGGTAGTTGTGTTATACAAGTAACACAAACACCTTTGCAAGACCGCTCCAAGTGTTTCATCACAGAAAAGATTATCTGTTGATAACACTGACCACTGGAAGACAACAACTCTAAAAATCAAAATTTGGCATTTTTAAAAACCACCACTCCCAGAACAGGCCAATTAATACCTTCTTGATAGTTGGCTTACTCTAATAACAGACTTAAGTGATTCACTTCATTGTTAGTATAATAAGAATATAATTAAAAATCAAGTTGTAGAAGAATTTCAGTCCAATAAAGCTGGGTGATAACAGGCTTTTCAGAAAAAAAAATTCTTGAATATCTAATATTAGGAGGTAAAAGTGCTAAAAAGTCCAATACATTGTTTCTTTCAATATTTTTATATATTTTTATAAGGCAAAGACTATTTTTTTCTAAGGTATCAGTGGAAAACTAACCAATTAGTGAAGGGCAAATATGCAGTAGAGATACTACACAATATGCATGAGTAACAGTCAAGACTCTTAAGGACTCATAAGCTTTTGATCTGCACGCCAAGATACTCCATGAATCATTAAGTCTGAAGTCTGAACAAAAATATCATGAGACTAAGTAATAGAACGGAGAAGGCAATGGCAAGCCACTCCAGTACTCTTGCCTAGAAAATCCCATGGATGGAGGAGCCTGGTAGGCTG
This sequence comes from Moschus berezovskii, assembly GCF_049115385.1. NCBI lineage: Eukaryota > Metazoa > Chordata > Mammalia > Artiodactyla > Moschidae > Moschus > Moschus berezovskii. Next base: position 50,704,404 of record NC_142469.1, read on the forward strand.
CAGTCCATGGGGTCGCTAAGGGTCGGACACGACTGAGCGACTTCACTTTCACTTTTCACTTTCACACATTGGAGAAGGAAATGGCAACCCACTCCAGTGTTCTTGCCTGGAGAATCCCAGGGACGGGGGCGCCTGGTGGGCTTCCGTCTATGGGGTCACACAGAGTCGGACACGACTGAAGTGACTTAGCAGCAGCAGCAGCAAGTATTAGAAGATCTGGGATCTATCCTTAACACAATCATGCACAACAATGGACAAATTGCTTACAACTGTGTGGATCGCCTTCTTTTCTTTCTGTTATAGGACACAGGTCTCTATCCTTTGTTAAAATATATTTTTTAAATTCTATGACTTCACTCTGTCAATGTGGACATAAATTAAAATGAATGAGTATATATTTTTTAGTCAGTGCTCAAATTTCCCTTTATGCTTTCTTATTATTTCCCAATTTACTAAAGAGGAACAAGACTTTAGTTCTTAAACTTAAGTCAAATCCCTTAAGAAAACAGAAGCTAAAAGAAGTATGGTGGCTCTGTAGAAGTCAGTGTTTACTGAGCTTTATCTAAACAGATAAAATTCAGTTTAGCCCCAGTCAAATCATTCAATTTCACATAAATAGCATTAAAAATGAGTTTTATACTTTTCTTGATATTAAAGTAAATCTTAACTAAGTTCCTTTACCTGATCTGTACTTCAAAACTGAGACGTCTACACTAGAACTAACAACATTGCTAGTCCAGTGGTTAAGAATCCACCTGCCAATGCAGGGAACATGGGTGCAGTCTCTGGTGCAAGAAGATTCCATATGCCACAGGGCAGCTAAGTCCATGCACTGCAGTTACTGAAGACCGCATGCCCTAGAGGCCATGCTCTGAATCAAGAGCAGCAACTGCAATGAGAAACCCAACCACTGCAATGAAGAATTGCCCCTGCTGGCTGTAACTAAAGAAAGTCCACACGCAACAACAAATAGCACAGACAATAAATAAGTAAAAATATAAAAAATAAATATATATATTTTAAGTTTTTTAAAAAGAGACATAATGGAAAGCAGGCAGAGGTTAAAGTTGGATTTGAATACTGGTTTAAATCCTAATTCTACTACTTACAACCTCACATTGCATGACCAGAGACATGTTAAAAACTCCTGTGCCTAAGTTTCTTTATCTATCAACTGGGGATAATAATATCATCAAGAAATAAAAAACATCCACTACTCAGTGGACATGATTTTGAGCAAACCCCGGGAGATAGTGAAGGAAAGGTCAGCCTGACATGCTATATAGTCCATGGCATCAGAAAGAGTCAGACAGGACTGAGTGAACAACACCAGTTATTATTAGATTCTAAGTAATTAATGTAAAATGCCTAGAATAGTGCTTAGCAGGCTGAACAGCAGCTCAGTAAATGGTTTAAACTATTTCTGTAAGCATCCACTCTGCATATGGGAGATAGGTAAGAGAAAACAAACAGGTTCAAGAATCTATTAAAAAACAAGCACTGTCTCCACTATAGTACAACAGCATGGTACTGGCACAAAAACAGATAAATGGATCAATGGAACTGAATAGAGAATCCAGAAATAAACCTACACACCCATGGTCAATTAATCTTGACAAAGAAGGAAAGAATATACAATGGAAAAAAGACAGTTTGTTCAGCAAGCGGTATTGAAAGAGCTGGTCAGTGCAAATCAATGAAGTTAGAACACATCCTCACACGATACACAAAGATAAAGTCAATGTCTTAAAAAGATTTAAATATAAGACATGACATCATAAAATTCCTCGAAGAGAATATAGGCAAAGTATTCTTTGACATTAGTCATACCAATGTTTTCTTAGTCTCCTAAGACAATAAAAATAAAAGCAAAAACTAACAAATGGGATCTAATCAAATTTATTAGCTTTTGCACAGCAACGGAAACCATAAACAAAATGAAGACAACTTACAAAGTGGGAGAAAATAATTTCCAAAATATACAATAGCACATACAACTCAATAACAAAAATACAAACAAGTCAATAAAAAAAAAATGGGCAGAAGAATTAAATAGAAAGTTCTCCAAAAAAGACATGTAGATGACCAATAAGATACTCAACATTACTAATGACTAGACAAATGTAAATCAAAAGTACAATGATGTACGCCTCATACCAGTCAAATGGTCATCATTAAGAAGCCTACAAATAATAAAGGCTAGAGAGCATGTGGCGGAGAAGGCAATGGCAACCCAACCCAGTACTCTTGCCTGGAAAATCCCATGGATGGAGGAGCCTCGTAGGCTGCAGTCCATGGGGTCGTGAAGAGTTGGACACGACTGAGCGATTTCACTTTCACTTTTCACTTTCATGCACTGGAGAAGGAAATGGCAATCCACTCCGGTGTTCTTGGCTGGAGAATCCCAGGGATGGGGGAGCCTGGTGGGCTGCCATCTAAGGGTCACACAGAGTCGGACACGACTGAAGTGACTTAGCAGAAGCAGAGAGCATGTGGAGAAAAGGAAAGTATACTACTGTGTTCGTGGGAACGGAAATTGGTACAGCCACAGTGGAAAACAGTATGGCAGTTCCTTAAAAAAAGGAAAAATAGAGTTGCCATGCAATCTGGCACTCCCATTCCAGAAAAACTCTGATTCAAAAAGATACATGCCCCCCTTTATTCAAAGCAGCACTATTTGTATTAGCCAAGACATTGGAACAACCTAAATGTTCATCAACAGGTGTATAAAGATGTGGCATATATATCTAGAATACTAATCGGACATAAAAGAATACAATAATGTCATTTGCAGCGACATGGATGGAACTAGAGATTAACTGAAGATCGATATCTTCAGATATCTTAACTGAAGACAGTCAGATGAAGACAGATATCGTATGATATCACTTATATGTAGAATGTAAAATATGACACAAATGAATTTATTTATGAAATAGAAACTCACAGACACAGAAAACAAACTAATGGTTACCAAAGAGGAAAGAGGGTGGGGGAGGGATAAATTAGGAGTCTGGAATTAGCAGATACAAACTGCTATATATAAAATAGACACATAAGGTCCTGCTTGTACAGCACATGAAACTATATTCAATACTCTGTTATAAATCATAATGGAAAACAAAAACAAAAACACAAGTACTTTCTGAATGCTTTCATGTGATCCAACCTACTGTTCGTTACCCCTGATCCTCACGTGGCAAGTGTCTGCACATTACCAAGTTTCAGTTAAACATTATCTCATCTTTAAACTTTTTCATGACATTGTTGAGTATACAGGTATGTTTTAATCATATATGGCATATATCACCATTTTAATACCTGCCATTCCTCATTATCATATGTTTTCTTATAAGGCTACAAACTTCCCCAGAAGAAATACCATACATTTTCATTCATATCCCTACCCCAAAACCATTCCTGAAACACAGCAGGTGTTTAATATATATTCAAGGCAAAGGAGGACAATCAGGCTGGTAGGGAGCAAAGGAAAGAGGGGGAGAGGAAAGACAAAGAATCTGTGACTTTGTCTGTTAGATGAGGACACTGAGAGGTAAAATCTGATTAATGGTAGAGCCACGACTCAAAGTCAGATCTTTTGACACCAAAAGCCTTGTATGCCACAATGCCTAATGTAACATTCTCTAGAATATTTCAACTGTCCTTCAATATGAATGTCAAAACATTAAGCTTAGAATCTTGAAGCTGCAGGTCTCTGGCAGGCCTCCCTACTCAACTCATGCTCTTCTTTTATCCCTTAATTGTTTGGTTAAATACTTTCAAAAAATTTTTGCAAAACTTCCTAGCTGATACATTGAATTATAAGAGATCCCCTGGAGGAGGGCATGGCAACCTACTCCAGTATTCTTGCCAGGAGAATTCTATGGACAAAGAAGCCTGGCAGGCTACAGTTCAAGGGGTCGCAAAGAGTTGGACATGACTGAAAGATTCACACTTCACTTCATACATATTTAATCTATGTCTATTAGAACAAAGTTATTAATTGTATTTTTTAAGATTTTCTTTTGGTCCTAAGTGATTTTTGTTCCAGTTCTATCAATGGCTGTGAAGAACATATTTTAAAAACTCCAACTATGATTGGGCTTTGTCTGTTTCTCTTTGTAATTCTGTCAATGTTTGATTTATATCTTTCACAGCTCTATTACCAGATACATATTTATGATTGTTATGATATATTGCATGCATGTATGCTAAGTCACTCCAGTCATATCTGACTCTTCATGAACCTATGAACTGTAGCCTTCCAGGCTCCTCTGTTCATGGGATTCTTCAGACATGAATACTGGAGTGGGTTGCCATGCCCTCTTCCAATGTGTCACGGTGACACACAGCTGTAACAAATGTGTGACTCAAGCAGGAAGTGTTGATAATGGGGGAGGCTAAACGTGTGTAGGAAATCTCTGTAGTTTTATCTCAATTTTGCTGTGAACCTAAGTTCAGTTCAGTTCAGTCGCTCAGTCGTGTCCGACTCTCCGAGACCCCATGAATCACAGCACGCCAGGCCTCCCTGTCCATCACCAACTCCCGGAGTACACTCAAACTCATGTCTACAGAGTCGGTGATGCCATCCAGCCATCTCATTCTCTGTCGTCCCCGTCTCCTCCCACCCCCAACCTTTCCCAGCATCAGTCTTTTCCAGTGAGTCAACTCGTCGCATGAGGTGGCCAAAGTATTGCAGTTTCAGCTTTAGCATCAGTCCCTCCAATGAACACCCAGGATTGATCTCCTTCAGAATGGACTGGTTGGATCTCCTTGCAGTATAAGGGACTCTCAAGAGTCTTCTCCAACACCACAGTTCAAAAGCATCGAAAAAAACAAAGTCATAAAGGATATAACTTCAGTTCAGTTCAATTGCTCAGTTGTGTCCAAATCTTTGCGACTCCATGAACACCAGGCCTCCTTGTCCATCACCAACTCCCGGAGTCCACCCAAACCCATGTCCACTGAGTCAGTGATGCCATCCAACCATCTCATCCTCTGTCGTCCCCTTCTCCTCCTGCCCTCAATCTTTCACAGCATCAGGGTCTTTTCAAATGAGTCAGCTCTTCACATCAGGGGGCCAAAGTATTGGAGTTTCAGCTTCAGCATCAGTCCTTCCAACGAACACCCAGGACTGATCTCCTTTAGGATGGACTGGTTGAATCTCCTTGACGTCCAAGGGACTCTCAAGAATCCTCTCCAGCACCACAGTTCAAAAGCATCAATTCTTCGACACTCAGCTTTCTTTAGAGTCCAACTCTGACATCCATACATGACCACGGGAAAAACCATAGCCTTAACTAGATGGACCTTGGTTGGCAAAGTAATATCTCTGCTTTTTAATATGCTGTCTAGGGTGGTCATAACTTTCCTTCCAAGGAGTAAGTGTCTTTTAATTTCAAGGCTGCAATCACCATCTACAGTGATTTTGGAGCCCAGAAAAATAAAGTCAGCCACTGTTTCCCCATCTATTTGCCATGAAGTGATGGGACCGGATGCCATGATGTTAGTTTTCTGAATGTTGAGCTTTAAGCTAACTTTTTCACTCTCCTCTTTCACTTTCATCAAGAGGCTCTTTAGTTCTTCTTCACTTTCTGCCGTAAGGGTGGTGTCATCTGCATATCTGAGGTTATTGATATTTCTCCCAGCAATCTTGATTCCAGCTTGTGCTTCCTCCAGCCCAGCATTTCTCATGATGTACTCTTCAAATAAGTTAAACAAGCAGGGTGACAATATACAGCCTTGATGGGCTCCTTTTCCTATTTGGAACCAGTCTGTTCCATGTCCAAATGTAAGTGTTGCTTCCTTACCTGCATACAGGTTTCTCAAGAAGCAGGTCAGGTGGTCTAGTATTCCCATCTCTTTCAGAATTTTCCACAGTTTATTGTGATCCACACAGGCAAAGGATTTGGCATAGTCAATAAAGCAGAAATAGATGTTTTTCTGGAACTCTCTTGCTTTTTCCATGATCCAGTGGATGTTGGCAATTTGATCTGTGGTTCCTCTGCCTTTTCTAAAACCAGTTTGAATATCTGGATATAACTTAAGATGTCATAAAAATAATTTTTTAATTAAAAAAATATAATTCTGATTTTACTCAAAGTGTGGCAGGATATTAAGTCTATGTATATTTTGAAAAGTTTAAGAATGTACACTTTGAGACAAGTATTTCTCAACCTGTTCATCATCCCTTCATAAAAAGCCTTTTTTCTTATTTGTCTCTCCCATGAAATTTTAATAACACAGATATACTGAATATTAACTTATGTACTATGGCTCTTTGCAGGGCCACAAACTAATAAAATATCCAGGATTTTTTTTTTTTTTGCTCCTACCCCTAAAACCAATTTACATATTCTTGAGATAGCATCATATTTGAGAATGTAAGCCTTAGAGCAGCCACTAAAAATAATGCCAAAAGGTATAATCTAAAAGTCAGTGGGTGAATTGAAATAGAACTTTAAAAATATCTTACCAAGACCAAAGAAGGCAGAAATAGAACATAGGTACAAAAAAAACCAAGATAGGGTAAACAAAAATAGCATAGTGATAGATCTAAATCAAAGTATATAAATAATACATTATATATACATGAACTTAACAGTCCAACCAAAGCACAAAGATTGATAGAATGGATAAAAAGGCAAGATCTGACTATTGGTTGTTTACAAAAGATACACACACACACAAAAATGTAGAGGATGGAAAAGACATGATGTGAAAGCAATAAGCAGTAAGAAGGCTACAGCCATGTTAATAACAGTGAATGTGACTTTAAGATAGAGCAGTACCAGAAATATAAAAGGACATTTCAAAATGAAATAACACACAACTTAATAAGAAATCAGGACTTCCAAGATGATGCTAGTGGTAAAGAACATGCCTGCAATGTTGGGAAGATCCTTTGGAGCAGAGCACTGCAATCCCTCCCCACCCCAGTATTCTTGTCTGAAGAATCCCACAGACAGAGGAGCCTAGCAGTCTACAGTCCATAGGGTCACAAAGAGTTGGACACGACTGAAAGGACTTAACATGCACGCATGCAATAAATCATAATGATAATAAATAGGTATCTGATAAGAGAGCTCTGAAACGTATAAATCAAATATTGACAGAATTATAAACAGAAACTGACAAAGCCCAATCATAGTTGGAGGTTTTTTAATATGCTATTCACAGATAGAACTAGAACAAAATTGATAAAACTATCAACAAAATTGATAGAACTAGAACAAAAATAACTTAGGACTAAAAGAAAATCTTAAAAAATACAATTAATCACTTTGTCCTAATAGACATAGATGTAAATATGGATGATGCGAAGTAAGAGTCACTCAGTCGTGTTCAACTCTTTGCAACCACATGGACTGTAGCCTGCCAGGCTTCTTTGTCCATGGAATTCTCCAGGCAAGAATACTGGCATGGGTAGCCATTCCCTTCTCCAGGGGATCTTCCCAATTCAGGGATCGAACCTAGGTCTCCTGCATTTCGGGCAGATTCTTTACCATCTAAGCCAACAGGGAAACCCATAAATATGGATATACAGATATTAGATAGATAGATAGATAAAGGTAGATCATATACATATAAACATTCATAAATTACATGCATTGACTACAAATACAAGATACAATTCTTTACAATTCCATATGGCCCATTCACCAAAAGAGTCTCAATTCATTTCAGATGATCTTACAGAGTATATTCTCACATCAAAACAATGAAAATAGAAAACAATACTAATTAAGAAATAGAAAAGTAAGTAAATGTAAATATTTGTAAGTAAACAAGATACTTTTGATTAAACTGGTAAAGAAGAAACCCCCCCAAATTAGGAAAATGTTTTATATGAATGATAATGAAACATACAACATAGCAAAATTTGTAGAATGTGGTTAAAACCCCATAGAGAAAAACCTATAGATTTAAATGCTTATATCAGAAATAAAAGAGAGGTCTCAAATCAGTGTCACAGAGTTTCACCTAAGAATCAAAGAAACAAGAAAATCCAAAGTTAGTAAATGAAAAAAATACTAAGAGCATAAATCAATATAATAGGAAAAAATAGAGAAAACTAAGAAACTCAAAAGTCAGGGCTTTCAACAAAACTGATAAACCCTTCAGTTCAGTTCAGTCGCTAAGTTGTGTCTGACTCTTTGCGACCCCATGAATCACAGCACGCCAGGACTCCCTGTCCATCACCAACTCCCGGAGTTCACTCAAGTCGGTGATGCCATCCAGCCATCTCATTCTCTGTTGTCCCCTTCTCCTCCTGCCCCCCATCCCTCCCAGCATCAGAGTCCTTTCCAGTGAGTCAACTCTTCGCATGAGGTGGCCAAAGGTAGACTAATAAAAAATAAGAACAAAATTACTCAAAGAAGAAACCAAAGAACGAGAGCCTACACTGAAAGAATAATAAAGGATATCATTATAAGAGAGAAACACTGACCTCAGGGAACCCGAATTTTTATAATGGGCAGTAGAGTACATCATGAGGAACGCTGGGCTGGAAGAAGCACAAGCTGGAATCAAGATTGCTGGGAGAAATATCAATAACCTCAGGTATGCACTACCCTTACGGCAGAAAGTGAAGAGGAACTAAAAAGCCTCTTGATGAAAGTGAAAGAGGAGAGTGAAAAGGTTGGCTTGAAGCTCAACATTCAGAAAACAAAGATCATGGCATCTGGTCCCATCACTTCATGGGAAATAGATGGAAAAACAGTGGAAACAGTGGAAACAGTGGAAACAGTGGAAACAGTGGAAACAGTGTCAAACTTTTTTTTTCTTGGCTCCAAAATCACTGCAGATGCTGATTTCAGCCATGAAATTAAAAGACGTTTAACTCCTTGGAAGGAAAGTTATGACCAGCCTAGATAGCATATTAAAAAGCAGAGACATTACTTTGCCAACAAAGGTCCGTCTAGTCAAGGCTATGGTTTTTCCCGTGGTCATGTATGGATGTGAGAGTTGGACTGTGAAAAAAGCTGATTGCCGAAGAATTGATGCTTTTGAACTGTGGTGTTGGAGAAGACTCTTGAGAGTCCCTTGGACTGCAAGGACATCCAACCAGTCATTCTAAGGGAGATCAATCCTGGGTGTTCATTGGAAGGAATGATGCTAAAGCTGAAACTGCAATACTTTGGCCACCTCATGCGACGAGTTGACTCACTGGAAAAGACTCTGATGCTGGGAAAGGTTGGGGGCGGGAGGAGAAGGGGACGACAGAGAATGAGATGGCTGGATGGCATCACCGACTCTGTGGACATGAGTTTGAGTGAACTCCGGGAGTTGGTGATGGACAGGGAGGCCTGGCGTGCTGTGATTCATGAGGTCGCAAAGAGTCCGACACGACTGAGCGACTGAACTGAACTGAACTGAAGCATTGCCCTTTACATTGGAAGGAAACATCTGTCTCTATGTTCCAAGGCTGTTTGCTATATAAGTATCCTTGAAAATATAGCTGAGAACAAAAGTGTCAGTGCCTCACACATAAAACAAGCAGCAACCTAAGAAACCAAGAGAAAATTGTCTCCCAATGGTACTGAGTGAAAGTAGATCTATACAAAAAGAGTGCAGAATTGACTAGGAAGGACATAAGGGATCCTTCTGGAGCAATAATAATGTTTAATGTCTTAAAAGTGGCTCAGGTTACAAAAGTGTATTCATCTGTCAAAGTTATTGAATGGTGCACTTATAGTTGGTGCATTTCATTGTATATCAATTTTTACTCAAAAAAGACACTGAACTTTAGTTACTGATCTGCATGCTGAAGGATTTAGGGAGTAGTACATTGATGTTTTCAACTTCTTTTGAAACACATTAAAAAGACAGAATAATAGATCCATATTAAAAGATGTAGAGTTAAATGAAAAAACAAATTAGGAAAATGCTAACTATACAATCTAGATATTGCATATAATGGTTTACTGTTAAAATTCTTTCAACTTTTTTATGTTTCAAATTTTTCATTTAAAAATATTGTATAAATACATCTTTGATAGATACGTTGAATGAGAGATATGTTGCCATTCTTAAAACTGTTTTAAAGTATTAAGTTGAAATTCAAGTTATCATTATTATATTTATAAGGCATTTAATAAGACCAGTTTGTATATGGCACTATATTGGTGATTACCCTCTAATTTTAGAAAATTAAATATTCTAGTGACTCAACATCTGACATTTTTAGGGACTACCCTGATGGTCCAGTGGTTAAGAATCCACCTTCCAATCTGCATGGGACTCAGATTTGATCAGATTGGGGAACTAAGATCACACATGCCACAACTAGAGAAAGCACCACACTGCAATGAAGACCCAGCACAGCTCCCCCCAAAATCTGCCATTTTATTACTTGTATAATTGGAAAAGGGGAGATGTGGACGGTGGGGAGAAAGAAAAGATGAATAAGAAATAATAAATATAAACAGGATTGGAACTGAGAATAAATAAAAGTTCTTATGAACTTTGCAATGAATTAGCAGAATTATTTTCAGACTCTACATTCTGGGCTGCTGCCTGAATTTGAAAGGCAGCAGGAAGGTGATTTAGACAACAGCACAGAAGAGCAAAGATCTTGAACCTGAACAGGACAACTGAGAGAGGAATACTGCTCTCCATTTTAGCATATATTCTAAGAGGAAGGACATTTGCTCCTTTCCTCCAAGGCAGTTTCTGCATGGAGCTGATTTGGGGTTGAGAACAGTACACTATTCACCTTTTAGTACAATGATCATTGGCAGGAATGGGTAGCAGAGAAGATGAATGAACAAGAAGCACACCTACTTTCCCTTTAGAGCTAAGGGAAAAGTTAGGAAATTCTCAAGCTGCACAGACAATAACAAAAACTCCGAACTTATCTTTCTAGGTTTACCCAATGCAGGAAAAAAATCAATAACTCAGGCTTTCCACAACTCCCCTTACTTACCCCCATCTGAGGCCCTTAGGAAGAATGACTTTTAAAATTTTGTTACTGAAAAAACTCTGGAATTCTGAGAAATACTTCAGTGGTTCTACAATAATTGATTTGAATTTTTATTTTTAATTATCATTTTTAAGTCTGTAAAGATCTATAACTTGCAACAATCATAATATACACTTAAGTCAGTAGGAAGTCTAACTCAGTGCCACTAGCTTTACACATTTGGGTGGGGGGACGTGCAGATTTCAGAAGTTTCAACTAGTATCTTTCAGTGCATATATTAAAACTTGGGCTTCTGATTTAAAATAATACAGCCTTGTATTGCTTTTTCATTAAAGCTTCTGACTTGTTCAAGGCTACTCACAAAAAAATAAGAGCAATTACTTCTAGAGCACATGTGACATATACAAATGTGGCAAGACCCAGCCAAATAATGTAAATTGTCAGCTGTTCATTAGCAAATGAACACATAACAAGCTTTGTTATAGTATCTTAAGTGTTCCTCTGAGTTGGATATCAATGCAATGTGAGCTGAAAGTAACTACTTTTAAAGCTAAAAAGACTTTTGTATTTCTTCCCTAAAAGTAGCACATTTAAAAATAAATGTGTTGAAAAAGTATATACATGAATAATACATCTGAATCACTCTGCTGTACACCTGAAACTAATACAATATTGCAAATCTATACGTGAATAAAAAATAATAATTAAAAAATATGTTGAGTCTTTAGAATTAAGGCAAAACACATTTCCATTACACTGATAACAAACTGGTCAATCGCTTCCACTATGTGAACAGTGTCCAAATCTTTCACATAAAATCGTCATTTAAAGGCAAGAAAATATATAACATTATTTCATGTAGGCATATTCCTTTTTGAAAATAAAATTTGTTCAAACATACATATATTTCAAATAATGTGGCTGAACAAAGTGTTTGTATGGTCACCGTCAAGATACAATATCATTTTCTAAAACAGAATGAAAATAAAGCTGTTAATTTATTTTTAAAGGAAATTAAACAACTTAGTGGTTCGGAAAACAAAATTATATCATTTCTTCAAAATGTACCAAATGAGTATTTTGGGAAAACAATCATGGACAAGGAAAACTCTTACTGGGTTAGCATGCAGTGTTGCAGTGTCCCTGGCCTTATAAAGATAAGACCAGCAGTAAAATTACAACAAAGTTTGAACATAAAGCACAAAATAAATGAAAGTTAGATTAAAAAAAAATTTATCTAACTGAAAGGGTAGTAAAATATTTGAAGTATTTTTTAAATGACAAGATAAAATAAGAATAATATAATTTTTAACAAGATATATTTTTTTAAAAATACATGTCTATTTTCAACCAATACCATTTAAGTTAATGAAGGTATCAGGTTGTTTAAAATCCCCAATTGGATGTTTATAATTCAAGAATCAAGGCAGCTGTTAAATACTGCCAGTCATTCAACACAGAAATAAAAATGTCCTACCATTTTTTCAAGCGTCTGAATCTTTCCTGAAAAAAATAAACCGCTTCGATAGCCTTCAATAGACTATTAGTGGGTTTATTTTTACAACATTTTTTGAATACAGTAATTTTCAACAAGTTGTCAGAGGTTAGTGGCAGTTTGCAAGTCATATACCCATAGACTTTGAAGCTATAAGGGAACTTAAGACATATTATTCTCTTTTTTATGCCTTTTCATACTAAGCTATTTCAAATTCTAAAAGATGATGCTATTAAAGTGCTTTACTCAACATGCCAGCAAATTTGGAAAACTCAGCAGTGGCCACAGGACTACTGCTGCTAAGTCACTTCAGTCGTGTCCAACTCTGTGCGACCCCATAGACGGCAGCCCACCAGGCTCCCCCATCCCTGGGATTCTCCAGGGAAGAACACTGGAGTGGGTTGCCATTTCCTTCTAGAAAAGGTCAATTTTCATTCCAATCCCAAAGAAAGACAATGCCAAAGAATGTTCAAACTACCGCACAGGTGCACTCATTTCACATGCTAGCAAGGTAATGCTCAAAATGCTTCAAGCTAGGCTTCAACAGTACGTGAACCAAAAACTTCCAGATGTAAAGCTGGACATAGAAAAGGCAGAGGAACCAGAGATCAAATTGTCAACATCCACAGATCACAGAAAAAGCAAGGGAATTCCAGGAAAACATCTACTTCTGCTTTATTGACTAGGCTAAAGCTTTTGATCATGTGGATCACAACAGACTGCAAAATTTGTAAAAAGATGGGAAAACCAGACCACCTTACCTGCCCCTTGAGAAATCTGTACGCAGGCCAAGAAGTTAGAACCAGACATGGAACAACAGACTGGTTCAAAATTGGGAATGGAGTATATCAAGGTTGTATTTGTCACCCTGATCACTTAACTTATATACAGAGCACATCATGTGAAATGCCAGGTTGAATGAAGCACAAGCTGGAATCAGATTGGTGGCAGAAATATCAATAACCTCAAAAATGCAGATGACACCACCCTAATGACAGAAAGCAAAAAGGAACCAAACAGCCCCTTGATGAAGGTGAAAGAGGACAAGTGAAAAAGCTGGCTTAAAACTCAACATTCAAAAAATGAAGATCATGGCATCCGGTCCCATCACTGCACGACAAACATATGGGGGGAAAATGGCAACAGTGACAGACTATTTTCTTGAGCTCCAAAATCACTGCAGACAGTGACTGCAGTCATGAAATTAAAAGACGTTTGCTCCTTAGTAGAAAAGCTATGACCAACCTACATAGCATGTTAAAAATCAGAGACATTACTGTGCCAAGAACGGTCCGTCTAGTCAAAGCTATGGTTTTTCCAGTAGTCATGTACTGATCTGAGAGTTGGACTATATAGGAAGCTAAACCCTGAAGAATTGATGATTTTGAACTGTGGTGTTGGAGAAGACTCGTGAGAATCCCTTGGACTGCAAGGAGATCCAACCAGTCAATCCTAAAGGAAATCAACCCTGAATATTCATTGGAAGGACTGATGCTGAAGCTACAATCCTTTGGCCACCTAAGACAAACAGCAGACTCACTGGAAAAGACCCTGATGCTGGAAAAGACTGAAGGCAAGAGGAGAAGGGGATGACAGAGGATGAAATGGTTGGATGGCACCATTGATACAATGGACATGAGTTTGAGCAAACTCCGGAGATAGTGAAGGACAAGAAAGCCTGGTGTGCTGCAGTCTATGGGGTCGCAAATAGTTGGACATGACTGAGCGACTGAACAATTCTCTTTTTTAAAAAATAATTTTATTTATCCATTTATTTTTGGCTGTGCTGGGTCTTCCTTGTTGCATGGCTATTTTTTTCTCTAATTGTGGTGACTGGGGGCTATTCTCTAGTTGCAGCGTGTAGGTTACTCATTGACATGGCTTTTCTTGTTGTGGAGCAGAGGCTCTAGGTCGCTCAGGCTTCAACAACTGCAGCCTGTGCACTCAGTAATCACAGCCTGCCAGGCTCTAGGGCATATCTTCATCAGTAGTTGTGGCACATAGGCTTAGCTGCTTTGAGACATATGGGATCTTCCCAGATCAGGGATCAAACCAACATCTCCAGCACTGGCAGGAGGATACTTTACGACTGAGTCACCAGGGAAGCCTAGGCATCCCATTCTTGAAAGATAATCTACTGTACAATCCACGAAAATGCAAGAGCATAAAGAAATTAAAGAACATACATAAGTGGAATATCATTGTGATAGCCATTATAGCTATTACAAACATTCTGGTTGTTCTCTCCCTCAGTACAAATCATAGGCTTGCACTTCACCACTGTCTTTTAAATTAGGCATGGCCATGTGACTAGCTTTGGCCAACGAAAATGTGAGTAGAAATGACTTCCATAACTTTGGGTAGAACTTTTAAGGGCTAGTGCACAATCTGCTGTATTACCTACTCCTGCCTCATCCATCAGAGAAGGAGGCTTCATGATACAGCCTCCATTAGCCTGAGTCCTGAAGTGAGGATCATGAGTACAAGGTCCTGCAGACCACACTGTACATGTAAGAGAAAAAAACTTTAATTGTAAATGTCACTAAAAATTTGAGGTTGTCTGTTATCAAAGCATAGATTTTCCTATGTGGTACAAAAAAAGGAATCTAGAACTGAGTTGTAACCATGCCCCAAACCTAAAAGTATCTGCCATTATCTCACAGGCCGGCAAGTGGGAGAAAACAAAATTATACTAGAAGGCAATCCATGCCATGTGGTGTCAAGGCATTCAGCGAAACTGTCGCATAACAAAACATCTTGGTCATTCTTAAGAATGGACAGCCAAGAATCACCATGCTTTCAACATGGGAGAAAAAAGTCAATGTAGGCAAACAGAAAAAAAAGTCTGAAGGAAACATGGCAAATAGGGAGACGAAAGCTTTAAAACTTTGCAATTAACATTCTCAGATACACAAAGATTATATTGCATTCATAAAACAAGTTAGGGTTCTCCTGAAAACAAGAGCTCTTAGAAATTGTATATATGATTAGAGACACTGAAAATTCAACAGAAGTGTTAGAAATCTGATTAAATACTCCAAAAGTGCATAAAGACAAAAACTGATGGGCAATAATAGTGAAAAAATTTAAATACAGCATCCACCTGTAGGAATTACAGAAAGAAGAAAAGGAGGCAACAACTTTGAGAATAGTTTCAATAGCAGAAGGGCATGAGTTTCCATACGGAAATAATCAAATCATTTAAAAATGAATTTAAAAACATGGCACATTACTCTGAAGCCTCAGAACAACCCAGGTTGGTGAGAGGGGAGTGGCCTAAAAGTTTCTAGGGAGAAAGAAAAGAAAGGTGGAGTCTCATAAAAAGGGGTAAGTGTCAGAATGGCATCTGACTTTTCAACAGCAACAGACACTAGAACGACAGAAAAATATTTGCAAATATGAGGAGAAACTATTTCCATATGTATTCTATACCAAGCCAAACTAACAGACACGTGGCGTCTTAAAACATTTACCTCCTTTTCACTCGTTCTTAGCAAGCAGTTTAAGGATGTGCTCCATCTAGGCATGATGGAAAGAAAGATGATGACGAGTTCCAGAAATAGTAAAGAGGCAAAAAATTTCACAAAATCAGTTTTTTTAAAAAAAGCATACGGACAAGAGCTATCCAGTAGGTCTTCATAGAACAACAGAGTTTAGACTGGAGCAAGAGTGTGGCAGACTTCAGGAGGGATGCTCCAAGAAAAATGAAATGAAACTGGCAAATGATCTGAAATGTCTGAAGCTACAGAGCAGCTTTCCAGTTCTGCTGAATATTTTGGAGACACAGTAATGATGTATAGATAAAAAATTAAGAAAAAGGAAAAAGCAATTATTAACTCTAAAAATTGCTTTAAAAAAAGGGGAAAAAAATCACAGTACACTGTGATTCCTATCTTAACTATCATGCACTACAATAAAATAATGCTAAATACTTCTTTAATCAAAAATTCTATTAAACTTTTTTTTTGAAGACTGAGAAGGTAAAGGTAATTTTCTGCAGTAGAAAGTCTATAGATAATATCTAAGAAGCAAAAGAAATAGTATGAAACACGGCAGTCAATTCCAGAAGAAACAGCTGGACAATTTTGTTTCAATTCCTCTAGAAAAAGGAAGTGGGATGAGGAGGAATGGAACACAGGATGGCTTTTTGTTGTTTACCTACCAAGCCTAACAGAACTATTTCATTTTTTAACCATTTGATTTTTTAACTATTATTTTGATAAAATTAATTTTTTAAAACACCAGTGCAAGAGAGGGGGAGAAAGATGAAAACTCACCATCTCCATTACATCTTCATCCATTTATTCCTCAGGTCTTGTAAAGTGAGCTCTGCCCTAAACTCTACAAAACTGCTCTCACTGTGAATCTAGTGGACTCTTCAATCTTCGGTCTTTATCGTATTTTGTCAGCTTTACAGCATTTGACATCAATCATTCCTTCATGGCCCTTAGTATCCAGGATCTAAAGGCCTAAATTTCTTCTTTATGCCTCTGGTCACTCCCCTTTAGTGACACCCATAAGCCCATCTTCCTTGACTTGTAAATTATCAAGTTCCTTGGAACCACACTGTGGCCTTCTACTCACTGTATCTGCTTTCCCTGGAAGAGTTTCTATGTTCCACTAATTTCAACTACTACTTATATAATAACTCTCATTAAAAAAAAAAAAAAAACACAAGGGAATTCCAGAAAAACATCTACTTCTGCTTCACTGACTAGGCTAAAGCCTTTGACTGTGTGGATCACAACAAACTGAAAAATTCTTAAAGAGATGGGAATACCAGAACACCTTACTTGTCTCCTGAGAAACCTGTATCAGGTCCAGAAGCAAGTCAGAAGGAGACATGGAACAACAGATTAGTTCAAAATTGGGAAAGGAGTACGTCAAGGCTGCATATTGTCACCTTGCTTATTTAACTTATATGCAGAGTACACCAAGCAAATTGCCGTGCTAGATGAATCACAAACTTGGAATCAAGATTTCTGGGAGAAATATCAACAACCTCAGATATGCAGATGACACCACTCTAATGGCAGATAGTGAAGAAGAACTAAAGAG
Source organism: Moschus berezovskii (assembly GCF_049115385.1). Taxonomy (NCBI): domain Eukaryota; kingdom Metazoa; phylum Chordata; class Mammalia; order Artiodactyla; family Moschidae; genus Moschus; species Moschus berezovskii. The sequence goes on from NC_142469.1 coordinate 50,721,881, forward strand.
CCTCTTGATAAAGGTGAAAGAACAGAGTGAAAAGGCTGGCTTAAAACCCAACATTCAAAAAAATGAAGATCATGGCATCGGGTCCCATCATTTCATGGCATATAGATGGGAAAAAAGTGGAAACAATGACAGACTTTCTCTTCCTGGGTTTCAAAATCAATGCATATGGTGACTACAGCCAGGAAATTAACAGACACTTGCTCCTTGGAAGAAAGGTCATGACAAACCTGCTGCTGCCACCGCTGCTGCTAAGTCACTTCAGTCGTGTCCAACTCCATGCAACCCCATAGATGGCAGCCCACCAGGCTCCCCCCGTCCCTGGGATTCTCCAGGCAAGAACACTGGAGTGGGTTGCCATTTCCTTCTCCAATGCATGAAAGTGAAAAGTGAAAAGTGAAATTGAAATTGCTCAGTCGTGTCCGACTCTTCGCGATCCCATGGACTGCAGCCTACCAGGCTCCTCCGTACATGGGATTTTCCAGGCAAGGGTATTGGAATGGGTTGCCATTGCCTTCTCCAATGACAAACCTAGACAGTATAAAAATCAGAGACATCACTTTGCCAACAAAAGTCTATATAGTCAAAGCTATGGTTTTTCCAGCAGTCATGTACAGATGTGATAGCTGGACCATATAGAAGGCTGAGTGCTGAAGAATTGATGTTTTTGAATTGTGGTGCTGGAGGAGACTCTTGAGAGTCACTTAGACAGCAAGGAGATCAAACCAGTCAATCCTAAAGGAAATCAACTGTGAATATACATTGGAAGGACTGATGCTGAAGCTGAAGCTCCAATCCTTTGGCCACCTGATGTGAAGAGCCGACTCATTGGAAAAGACCCTGATGCTGGGAAAGATTGAAGGTGGGAGGAGAAGGGGACAACAGAAGATGAGATGGTTGGATGGTATCACTGACTCAATGGACATGAGTTTGAGCAAATTTGGGGAAATAGTGAAGGACTCTGAAGCCTGGCATGCTGCAGTCTATGGGGTCACAGAGTCAGACATGACTGAGTGACTGAACAACTCCCTACTTTGTCTAAAACTTAACTAATTCGTATCCTCCATGAATAATAACATCAAATACATACAATGATTACTTGCCAGGCATTATTCTAAGCATTTTACACTTACTAACGCATGTGTAAATGAATCTAATGAAAGACACAGACAAAGTACCCAATCCCGCATCACAAAGCTAATCAATAGCAAAGCTACGATTTCAGACCAGGCAGTCCGGTTTTGAGATATAACCTCTGAGACACACACTGTATTACCTCACCAGTCACATCGCTGTTTTCCTTACCCAGGGAAAATTGACCATCATCCATCTAGTTGCTTCACACAGAGACATCCATCTCCCTCAACCCCACATCAACCAGTCACCAACTGATTTTATTTAACACTTGTAAGCATCAGCTCCTTTCCCCCTATTTTCCTAATATGAATTTTCCTCATATCTCACTTTAACTGGAATAATAGCTTCCTACTTGGTGTCTTTGTTTTTAAGCCATTCTCCACATTGCTTCAAGAATGAAATCTTGGGGGTTTGTTCCTTCTCTCCTCACACTTCACAACGATGCTCACATATACAGTCTTGAAACTTTGAGTGTACTCCTGCAGGGTTCAGCATGAAGTTTAAACTTCTTGGTCCTTTAAATTTCTAGCCTCTGCTTGTATTCCCAGGCTTAAATCGTACCACGCTCTTCTAATCCTTTTCAATGTTTCACTACTTACCTTGCATCCCAGTGTCCACAAGCACTCTCCTGTACCCAGAATACCCTTCCACTACTCTCTTCCCTACCTTGGCCAGGTCTCAGGTGACAACCTTCCCTTCTGTTTTAAAATACCTGGCACATATGTACAATAGACTTTCCCATCTATTACTATAACAATGTGTTTTTCCCTCTGAATTAACTGCAAATAAGAGATAACACTTCATTTCACCCATCCAACTGGAAATGAAGACAGGTAGGTTATGTAACTTGCTCACAGTCACACAGTTGTTGATCAGGGGAAATGCTATCTAAATCCAGATCTGCATGAGAAGGTTTTTAGGAAGTTTGTGATCAACATGTACACATTGCTATATCGAAAATGGATAACCAATAAGGACCTACTGTATAGTGCAGGGAACCCTGCTCAATGTTATGTGGTACCCTGGGTGGATGGGGAGTTTGGGGGAGAATGGATACATGCATATGTATGGCTGACTCCCTTTGCTGTCCACCTGAAACTATCACAGCATTGTTAATTGGCTGTATGCCAATACAAATTAAAATGTTTTTTAAAAAAGAAAGATTCTAGGCAGAAGGAGTGAAATTCTCTATATTTCAGCCTTCCAAGATGGTAGCTGCTAACTAGCCACATGGGGCTACTGAACATAATGAAAACAATATTTTAGGGTAAACTGCTAGAACTTAAGACCAACAGAGCCCTTCTCATATTCCTGGGCAGTGGTTTCTAACTGCTCTCTCCTAAGATGATTCTCTTAACAGCTTCATCAATACCTCTTTCTCTTTGCACTACCTCTTCCATCAGGTCTTTGATCAAAATTATATCTGAGGTAACAAAGTGCCCAGAATTTAATATTATAAGAAAAAGAGATGTTAAAAATATTTTATTCAAACCTATAATACAGAGATAAAGAAATTAAATTGCAAATTAACTTTGGAAAATTAAATGCCTAAAGTCTTATAATTAGTTAGTGGCAAAGCTATGATAAGGTCACATTTCCTGTCCTCAAAGTTAGTGTTCTTCTTTACTACCTACATAATGCTTTTTCCCACAAGCCCAACTTTTTGTTTTACAGCTTAATATTGTAAATCTCCATTACTGATTAACTTGAATCAAACTCCCCTATAGTAGAGTTAGCTAACTCACAAATCCACTGCCATTGTAATAAACCATCAAAGTTACAAGAACAACATCTGCCCAACTCGAAAAAACACAATGGTTTCTCATCAATAAACCTACACTTTAAAAGCTACAGATAAAGCAAAATCAATGACTCCCTAAAAACATATATCCTCTAGAGGAATGCTGACCAGTAGAATTTTATGCAATGATAAAAATTCTCTATATTTCAGCCATCCAAGATGGTAGCTGCTAACTCGCCACATGTGGCTACTGAGCACTTGAAATACTGTCAGTGTAACTGGGGAACCAAATATTTTATAATTTGTACTTCTTTCAATTTAAATAGACATTCAGGTTAGTGGATGCCATTTTTAACAGTGCAGTTTTAGAATTATGTCAGAAATCTGATAGGTACCTTACAAAGGAGGTTTGAAAATTGATCACTGTATTGTTTGATTGAGGTTTCTGTTGTTGCTTCTGGCTGCACAGTGCAGCTTGTGGGTTCTTAGTTCCCTGACCAAGGATTGTACCCAGGCTTTTGGCACTGACAGCAGAGTTGTAACCACCGGGCCACCAGGGAATTCCCTATATAACTATACAGTTCAGTTCTATTAATGTAAAAGAATGAACATAGGTATGACCATAAGATAGATTATTTTGAAATTTTTTTATAAACTGCATGACCACTTTCATTTTCCAAGCAATGTATCAGATTGTGGGGTATTATTTATCATGGGAGAAAATTTTATGGCTTGTGTAAGACTGGGCAGAAAAATGAACAAACCCTCCTCCTCTAAAAAAATCAGAGGATCTCTTCAAGTGTCCAGCCTGCTCCAATGATCACAGAAGGGTCACAAAGCCCCAGGGGATCTTCCCAGGCATGAAACAAGTTCCACAACTCTGCTCTAATTCTTTCACTGGATAAATCACTGGATATATGTACGGCAATGCCCCAGGTATGCCATAATACAATCTCTACATTATTACAAATTGTTCCAAATAATCAAACACAAAAAGATGTAATTTTAAGTGAGGGCTTCATTAATCTGTGATGTGCTATGTATTTTATCCTTCCTCCCCTTTTTCTCTGTTGTTTAAATACTTGCTAAAAGAATCAACTTCCAGCTCGGAATATTTTCTTTTTTTATTATCAAGAAAATCTTAGAGAAGGGTTCATATATCCCTTTTATTCATAGGGATACAATATTTCTACAATTAGCTTATCATCTTTCAGTAATATTGTCTCAGTTTCCATGATATTTTCACTAGCATGCTTAACCCAAAATTTATATTCTCCTGTCTTCCCTATCCAATTGCTCTGAATACTTCATTGCCCTGCTTAATAATTCTTCCTTTCTCTTACGCATGTCCCATTTTCCCTTAGAATCTTTGTAATTTTTAAAATATTGGAAATGAATGATCTCTTCTTGAGAAAAAGCACATCCATAGAAATGACTGGTGTCTAAATGCACCTGGATTTCTCCCAACTTTTTTTACCTAGCTTTGTGAAGGCCCAAAGGATCACAGATAAGAGAGTATGTGAATGCTCAAGACAATCAGTTACTACCATAAATAAGTCAGGCATAAATCTTACTGACAGTGGGAAGTCTAGACCAGGAAATAATACTAAAAGAAATGCCATCTTCAAATATAAAAAACTGATTTGTGTATGTTCCAAGGACAAATGACTTATACATGTTCCAGAGGCACAATATATGGACACTATACATTTCTATATAAGTGTGGTGCTCAACTTACTTTAAAGCAAACACAGTAACTCAGGGCCATGCCTACTAAAGACAGGTTTCAAAAATGTTTTAATGAGAATGGGCATTGAATTGACTTAGAAGATCCTCTTAATTTCCTTTCTGCATAAGATAATGGCAATGAATGAAGCAACAGCGGCAGCAAGTTTTAAATGTTTCTAACAGGATGAGATAAAAAATCTGAAAATCTTTAGACTTCTCTGATGGTCCGTGGCTACGACTCTGCACTCCCAATGCAGTGGGCTGGATTCAATCCCTGGTTGGGGAGCTGAATCCTACATGCCACAACTAAGACCTGGCACAGCTAATAGATAAATATAAAAAAACAAACTGAAAATCCAAACAAAATATAAAATACATACAAACATGTCAGTATGTTTATATATTTTGACATCTACCATCTGAGAACTATTCCTGAAATTTAATGCAATTAGTATTATAAACTGGAATTCAAGGAACGGGAATTCTTTGAAAACAAGAGAAGATATACCCATGTAGTCTGAGTATGACCTTGGTCATATTACTTAAGCTCTCAGTATATAATACTACCTAAATTGAGTTATTATAACCACTTAGAACAGTACATGGCATACAGTAGATCTTATAATTAGTTGCTACTATTCTTGGGTAAAGAAACATTTTCTATGTTTTTAATTTAATACATATTTTAATCCAAGTTCTGCTTATTTCCTTTACATATTCTTTAAACTTAAACCATTTTATCAATTAAAAATAGTAATGAAAGAGAAACTCAGTTACAACATACCATCTATTATATAAATAAAGTTCTCATGAATAGCTAGCCAACAAGGCCAAAACTAATTCTGACCACATGAACATTTAAAGGGAAATTTGTATGGAAATATAATAACATTTTAAAAGTATAAGTAAACACTGCTACTGCTAAGTCACTTCAGTCGTGTCCGACTCTGCGCGACCCCATAAGACGGAAGCCCACCAGGCTCCCCCATCCCTGGGATTCTCCAGGCAAGAACACTGGAGTGGGTTGCCATTTCCTTCTCCAATGTGTGAAAGTGAAAAGTGAAAGTGAAGTCACTCAGTCGTGTCCGACCCTTAGCGACCCCACGGACTACAGCCAACCAGGCTCCTCCATCCATGGGATTTTCTAGGCAAGAGTACTAGACATTAACAAAACTAGAGACTTAATTTAACAATTTACAAAACTTAATATTCCATGATTTTTCATTATGGAGGCCCTGTAGCCAGGGAGGCTTTAACCCATCAAATAAAAAAATGAGATCTGTCAGCGAGCTGGGAAAAGCCAAGCAGCCATCTTGGATTTCCCATAGCCCTGACTCTGATTTCCAGCTATTGATTTTAATTTTCCAATTTAGAAGCAGACTGTTGCCATGGTTTAAGGACATTAGGATGGCACAAGTCTAACAGAGTTTTTGTATAAGCAGAATGAGCTTTTACATGTCTACAAACCCGACAATTGGATTAATTTCTAAAACTAGCATAGGATCAGGCCTATGGTAGAAAAGTATTTGATTTATATGCAGAGGGCTAAGAAGTCAAGAAAACATTAGAAATTATCATACGAATCAGGTCCAGCATCTTGGGCAAGCTGTCTACCTCTGATGTCGTCATCTTCTCATCCTGGTATAGTGTAGTTTCTTCTGAAAAAAGTCCTTCCATCCAGGTTGGAGACAGTCCTTTAAATTATGTCCTTATTTTTTTTTTTAAGTCCTGGTTGCAGGTCACGAGGCATCTGATCTTCATCCAAAGATAGATCACTGAGATAAGCTTCAGAAACAAACTTAGGGTGTTCTTTAAGAATTCAATTAAATTTTACATTAATATCACATAACAGCCAGGAACTATCCAAGAAATGAGTCTTACTACCTCCATTGGTAGACCGCCATTAACAAACTGGGATTTAACATTTATTGAAACATCTTTTTCTCCCTAAAATCACCCTCATTTTTACCAAATATAATCAAATTAAGACTTGTTTAAAAAATAGATCTGTTCTCAATAAACTTGACCTGATTATTTATATAACCATAGACCTTTTTTTTTTTTTGCTGAGACTTTTATGGAGTCTCAAACTTAACTTTATTTATTTTTTTATTGGAGGCTAATTATTTTACAATATTATATTGGTTGGTTTTGCCATACATTGACATGAATCCGCCCCGGGTGTATATGAGTTCCCCCTCCTGAACCCCCCTCCCACCTCTCTGTTCCCTTTATCCTCCCTCTGGGTCATCCCTGCACACCAGCCCCGAGCATCCTGTAACATGCATCGACCCTGAACTGGTGATTCATTTCAAATATGACAATATACATGTTTCAATGCCATTCTCCCAAATCATCCGACCCTCACCCTCTCCCACAGAGTACCAAAGACTGTTCTATTCATCTGTGTCTCTATTGCTGTCTCGTATACAGGGTTATCATTTGCATCTTTCTAAATTCCATATATATGCATTAGTATACTGTATTGGTGTTTTTCTTTCTGGCTTACTTCACTCTGTATAATAGGCTCCAGTTTCATCCACCTCATTAGAACTGATTCAAATGCATTCTTTTTAATGGCTGAGTAATACTTCATTAAGATATTAAGACGAGGTGGCAAGAATACACAGAAGAACTGTACAAAAAAGATCTTCACAACGAAGATAATCACGACGGCGTGATCACTCACCTGGAACCAGACATCTTGGAATGTGAAGTCAAGTGGGCCTTAAGAGAGCATCACTACGAACAAAGCTAGTGGAGGTGATGGAATTCCAGTTGAGCTATTTCAAATCCTGAAAGATGATGTTGTGAAAGTACTGCACTCAATATGCCAGCAAATTTGGAAAACTCAGCAATGGCCACAGGACTGGAAAAGGTCAGTCTTCATTCCAATCCCAAAAAAAGGGAATGCCAAAGAATGCTCAAACTACCGCACAAATGCACTCATCTCACATGCTAGTAAAGTCATGCTCAAAATTCTCCAAGTCAGGCTTCAGCAATATGTGAACCGTGAACTTCCAGATGTTCAAGCAGGTTTTAGAAAAGGCAGAGGCACCAGAGATCAAATTGCCAACATCCGCTGGATCATGGAGAAAGCAAGAGAGTTCCAGAAAAACATCTATTTCTGCTTCATTGACTATGCCAAAGCCTTTGACTGTGTCGATCACAATAAACTGTGGAACATTCTGAAAGAGATGGGAATCCCAGACCACCTGACCTGCCTCTTGAGAAACCTGTATGCAGGTCAGGAAGCAACAGTTAGAACTGGACATGGAACAACAGACTGGTTCCAAATAAGAAAAGGAGTACGTCAAGGTTGTATATTGTCACCCTGCTTATTTAACTTATATGCAGAGTACATCATGAGGAACGCTGGGCTGGAAGAAGCACAAGCTGGAATCAAGATTGCTGGGAGAAATATCAATAACCTCAGATATGCAGATGACACCACCCTTATGGCAAAAAGTGAAGAGGAACTCAAAGGCCTTTTGATGAAAGTGAAAGAGGAGAGTGAAAAGGTTGGCTTGAAGCTCAACATTCAGAAAACGAAGATCATGGCATCTGGTCCCATCACTTCATGGGAAATAGATGGAGAAACAGTGGAAACAGTGTCAGACTTTATTTTTTTGGGCTCCAAAATCACTGCAGATGCTGATTGCAGCCATGAAATTAAAAGACGCTTACTCCTTGGAAGGAAAGTTATGGCCAGCCTAGATAGCATATTAAAAAGCAGAGACATTACTTGGCCAACAAAGGTCCGTCTAGTCAAGGCTATGGTTTTTCCCGTGGTCATGTATGGATGTGAGAGTTGGACTGTGAAGAAAGATGATTGCCGAAGAATTGATGCTTTCCCTTGGACTACAAGGAGATCCAACCAGTCCATTCTAAAAGAGATCAATCCTGGGTACTCATTGGAAGGACTTATGCTAAAGCTGAAACTCCAATACTTTGGCCACCTCATGCGATGAGTTGACTCACTGGAAAAGAGTCTGATGCTAGGAGGGATTGGGGGTAGGAGGAGACGGGGACGGCAGAGAATGAGATGGCTGGATGGCATCACCGACTCAATGGACATGAGTTTGAGTGAACACCGGGAGTTGGTGATGGACAGGGAGGCCTGGCATGCTGTGGTTCATGGGGTCACAAAGAGTTGGACACGACTAAGCATCTGAACTGAACTGAATACTTCATTGTGTATATGTACCAAAGCTTTCTTATCCATTCGTCTGCAGATGGACATCTAGGTTGTTTCCATGTCCTGGCTATTATAAACAGTGCTGTAATGAACATTGGAGTACACTTGTCTCTTTCAATTCCGGTTTCCTCGGTATGTATGCCCAGGAGTGCGATTGCTGGATCATATGGCAGTTCTATTTCCAGTTTTTTGAGGAATCTCCACACTGTTCTCCATAGTGGCTGTACTAGTTTGCATTCCCACCAACAGTGTAAGAGGGTTCCCTTCTCTCCACACCCTCTCCAGCATTTATTGCATGTAGACTTTTGGATAGCAGCCATTCTGACTGGTGTGAAATGGTATCTCATTGTGGTTTTGATTTGCATTTCTCTGATTATGAGGGATGTTGAGCATCTTTTCATGTGTTTGTTAGCCATCTGTATGTCTTTGGAGAAATGTCTGTTTAGTTCTTTGGTCCATTTTTTGATTGGGTCACTTATTTTTCTGGAATTGAGCTGCAGGAGCTGCTTGTATATTTTGGAGATTAATCCTTTATCAGTTGCTTCATTTGCTATTATTTTCTCCCATTCTGAAGGCTGTCTTTTCATTACATGATACTGCTAAAAGATTTAATTAAGTTATTAAAAAGGACACTCTAGGTTAGTTTCTAAGGCTTATCTCAGTAACCAATCTTCAGATAAATGTCGGATGCTCCATAAGGTACAACCAGGAGATTAACACCAGACTATAATCATTTAACGAATGAAGTCAGGGTGACTTGGGGTATACCAGGGTTTATCTAATGAAAGTTCTTGACTTATAATTCTTATTTTACTAATAACCGCTAGCTATGGCTATATTATTTTCTATGTCACTTGTTTCACTGAGCCTGTGATATAATGCTGAACTGACAGTTCCATATGAGATCAATAATTGTAATAATGTGACTCTGGGTATGGGAAAAAGCAACAAGAGTAAATATTTTCCTGGACCAGGAGGCTAGTAAGACAGTGGTCCAGAGACTTTTGCTACTTGCAAGGCCTGGTCCAATTTTAGCACACTGAGTGGCCCATCACTTCCCTAGACCTGGGAATGAGCCTTCCCAGCACCACGGGACACAATGGCCATGAAATAGTGTCACATGGTCAGATATGTGGCTATGAAGGGACCCTGCTGACTGGAAGTTGGTACTTGCCAGCTGCCTCTACAAAGATTACATCATGACCATTGCAAGCTGCTGACCTTCAACACCCCCTGAAAGAAGTTCAGGGTGAAAATCAGGAATGAGGCACTCTGTGCTCTGAAAAAAAAAAAAAAAAACTGGCAGAACAGGCCTTCAGATAGTTAGATCTTTTCAGAAAAAGGTTTTCTGAGTTCCAATTCTTGCATCTTCTCATACCTAGAAAAACACTGACGTCATTAATGGTGAAATCTGCTTTGGCTATTAAAAAAAAAAAAAAAAAATTTTTTTTTTTTTTACAATAAAAGTCAAAATAGAGTAGCTATGGTTCAGACATCCTGGGAAATAACTATTTCCCAGATATCCTGAAAAATGATATTATGGGTGTGATTTCAGATTAGACAATGTGACCTAATGTAGAACTTAATGCTCCTGTAATGCATTTTTGCTTCTGTACTTTGCTTGCTGCTCGTAAAACCAAAGTTACTCCATTTTAAGATAAGGTTGTTTTTAAGTAAAGATTCCTAAAATTGTTTTTGAAAAAAATTAAAAAATTAAATTAAAAAAAAAAGGTTAAAAGAAACAAGTGAAATTAGTTTTCGATAATATATTTTATTTAACCCAGTATGTCAAAATTTTATCACTTTAACATGTAGTCAATAAAAAAATTTTTAATGAAAAAAAAAAAAGTATAAGTAATCACTATTGCCTTTTTTCTTATTACAAGTAGTACCTGTAAATCTTATAAAGTTAATAAAATAAAATTTTAATTAGAACATTAATTTTATAAAAATATAAAATCTACAAATACAAAAAATAGAGTAAAAATCACCTGAAATTCCATCATACCACTGCTATCATTTTAAAAATCATTTTGTTACTCATCATCATTAGGCTTCCATTTTTTCACAGGCATAGACAGATAAGAGATTTGACTTTTTTCAAACATCGAATGTTACTATAACCCAATATTTCACACTACTGTTTTTCATTTAGCAGTAACATGTGGAACTTTGCATTGCATTGAACCTTTTAAAGGTGCACACGCACTACCCTTTCTTCAGACAGACACTTATTTGAAACTTTTGTATAAAAACACTACCATATGATCCAGCAATTCCACTTCAAAGTATTTCTAAAGAAAACAAAAACACTAATTCTTAAAGACGTATGCACCAGTATATACACTGCAGCCTTACTGATAACAGCTAAGATATGGAAGCAACCTAAGTGTCCATCATCAGCTAAACGTATAAAGAAAATGTGGTGTGTACACACACACACACACACACACACACACAAAATGAAATAGTACTCAGCCCTAATAAAGTATAATATCTTGCCATTTGAGACAACATACATGGACCTAGGTAGTATTATGCTAAGTGAAGTAAGTCAGACACTGAAAGATGAATTCGGTACCACCTCCCCTACATGTGGAATCGAAAAAACAAAACAAAGATAAGAAAACAGGAACAGTCTCACAGATATAGAGAACAAAGCGATAGCTGCCACAGAGGAGAGAAGGATGAGCAAAACAGATAAGAGATTAAGAGGTGTAAACTTCCAGTTATAACATAAATAAGCCAGAGGGAAAAAAGTATAGCAAAGGGAATACAGTCAACAGTACTGTAATGACTTTAAGGACAGGTGGTAACTAGATGTATTGTGGTGATTATTTTGTAGTATATAATACTGAATCACTATGTTGTATATCTGAAATAAATATAGCATCATAAGTCAATTATACTTTAATAAAAACAAAACCAAAAACAAGTAAGACAAAGCTGATGTGGTTGAAGCAGAATGAAGTCATGTTCTGCCCCCTCCTCCTCAAGGGTCCTCAAACTTCCTCCAAACTTTCCTCCAAAGAAATCAAGGGCACTTCTGAACACAGCTGAACAATCTAAATTTGAAAACATCATTTTATAAAACTGGCTACATAATTTAATAACGTAATGAACATTTAATTGCTTCTAATGTTTTGTTATAAAAAGTGTTAGAGGGTCGTCCCCAGCGGTCCAGTGGTTAAGACTCTACACTTCCAAAGCAAGGGGCAGGGGTTCAATCCCTGGTCAAGGAACTAAAATCCCCTGTGAGAAGCACTGCATAGCCAAAAGTATAAAGACCCAAAAGATGCTTCCATTAGAGGGTAAGCATCCCTGGTGGGGGAACTTCAGTCCCTGGTGGGGGAACTTCAGTCCCTAGTGGGGAAACTAAGAATCTGCATGCCAGGTGGAATACATAAATTAAATAAAATATAAAAAGATCCTATGATAAAAACATTTGTGTACATCCATTTTGACAGACTTTTGACATGTATTGTCAAATTATACCCTAGAAATTATATCAGTATGTATCTCTGCCAGAGGTAAATGAGACTGATCATTTCTCTGCAAGTTTACTAACATCAGGTATGATCATTAAAATAATAATAAAAATTTGCCAAACTTTAATGCATTAAATGATGCTTTAAACTTAATTTTTATATATACTTTTATGAATTTCTATGTTCCTGTCCTCTGCCCATTTTTACAAGGATGCTTGTTTTTTCTTACTAAGTCAGAAGACTTCTTTATACTGCAAAGATAGTAAACTTCTTCTTATTTTGCAATTTTGCTTTTAATTTCCTAACAAGTTTCTATAAGCTTTTTAAATCTAAGTAAAAATTAAAATAGAGTTAATATGAAAAAGATGCATGGTCATGCACATTATAAAAATAATCTGGTTTATCCTAGTCTATATTGATTTATGCACTTTACATAAATGTATACGACTTCAATGTGTAACTACACTGTAGTATATGGAATTAAAATATATTTGGAATAAAAGATTTCACTCATTAAATAGCTCTCACTACCTTTATAAACAATAGGTCATCTAAATTAAAAACTTTGTGTCCATGTCACTGAATGATTAATAATATTGGATTCCAAGAGGAAATGAATGAGCAAAAATAAATTAATTTTTTATACAAGCAGCTGTAACATGACACAGCTGGCATATTTGGAAAGAAAAAGGCAGTTACATATAAGTGGTGATGGTCAAAAAAGTTTTAAGTCACAAATAATTACTTGGGTATTACTGCTATCTATATTTTAAACATAAACTATTATACTAAGAGTAAAATTAGATAAAGTAAATCATCTAATCCTAAACTATTTTAAGGTATGTTCGTTGTTAAGTATGTTTCCAGCTAAAGTTTAACATCGAATAATCTAAATAAAATGACAAAATGTTAATTTTATATCCTTCTTTTTCTGAACTTTATGAATGTAGTCTCGGGACTTGAATTATACAATAAATTGTACTGCAGTGAACTTCAACCATTTCCAACTTCTTTACTTATTAATTTTTATAACATGAAACACTTCTTAAAATTATGATCCAGGAATTAGATATATGAACTTCAATATTCTGTTATACTCTGGTTTGATTTGTGTAACAGTACTATACCTAAAACTATTCTAAATATAATTAAAACAAATCAGGTGGATAAAAAACTACTCATGTTTTACAGTATAAAAACATTTAAAATAATTCTTTGAACAATCAGTCTTCTCCAATAATAGAAACTTTCTGTCCTCAGTTTATTAGTGTGTCTAAATAAGACAGTTTTTCAAAGGCATCTAAAAAAACCACCTTATCAAATAGGCACCAGGGAATAAATTAAGGATGAAAGGCTAGCGTTCCTTCCGATGAATACCAACACTAATGGGGATGCTAGGCATCAAAATCCGTCAAGTGGCAGCCTTCACTAATGCTCTGAGACTAATTTTTATGGGAAGTGAACCCAGCCACACAGAGATTACAAATTCTGAGTTCAGTGTAAGTATGAACTTCTTAGCACTAGCAAATTCTACCAAAATCATAATCTTCTCATTGTCACCAAATGTCAAATCTTTCAACTAAAAACACATTTTGATAATCAGGCATACATAGCTTGAAATTTTCAAGGTATCTTAATAGAAATAGCATTGGTGGGTATTACTTACTTTTGTTGATATTCTATGATTTAACAAAGAAACTATGTATATAGTATGCTCAGTTGCTCAATCATGTCTGACTCTTTGCGACTCCATGTACTATAGCCCACCAGGCTCCTCTGTTCATTGGGATTTTATAGGCGAGAATAGTGGAGTGGTTGCCATGCCCACCTCCAGGAGATCTTCCCAACCCAGGGATTGAATCTACATCTCTTGAGGCTCCTGCATTGGCAGGTGGATTCTTTACCAATAGCACCACCTATGAAGCTATACTTCAAGTTTGTCATTGTCAAGGGTTCAAAATTTATTCTTCTTCTCTTCCTTTACTCCATTTATCTGTAATAGAGGCTTGTTAATTCTACTTCTCAAATGTTTGCAATTTTCTTTATATCACTGTTTTTACTGATCAATCAATCAATCAATTCAGTCACTCAGTTGTGTCTGACTCTTTGCAATCCCATGAACTGCAGCACGCCAGGCCACCCTGTCCATCATCAACTCCCAGAGCTTACTCAAACTCATGTCCACTGAGTCGGTGATGCCATCCAACCATCTCATCCTGTCGTCCCCTTCTCCTCCTGCCCTCAATCTTTCCCAGCATCAGGGTCTTTTCAAATGAGTCAGCTCTTCACATCAGGGGGCCAAAGTATTGGAGTTTCAGCTTCAACATCAGTCCTTCCAATGAACACCCAGGACTGATCTCCTTTAGGATGGACTGGTTGGATCTCCTTGCAGTCCAATGAACTCTCAAGAGTCTTCTCCAACACCACAGTTCAAAAGCATCAATTCTTCGGCACTCACTCTCTTTATAGTCCAACTCTGACATCCATACATGACTACTGGAAAAACCATACCCTTGACTAGATGGACCTTTGCTGGCAAAGTAATGTCTCTGCTTTTTAATATGCTGTCTAGGTTGGTCATAATTTACCTTCCAAGGAGTAAGTGTCTTTTAATTTCATGGTTGCAATCACCATCTGCAGTGATTTTGGAACCCAGAAAAATAAAGTCTCTCACTCTTTCCACATCTATTTGCCATGAAGTGATGGCACCAGATGCCATGAAAAAAAGGTAAAGATGCAGAATAAAGTGTATCATGGTGCACTGAGTAAAAACTTTTTAAAGTTCAGAATACAAAATTATAAAGTGCAAGAAAGTACAGGGACAAGTATTTTTAATAGAGTTATTTTAAGTTACAGGCAAGGTGAAATGTTCATTAAAATCATTTTTAGACATTTAATAATTTCAAAAGCAATTGTATTGTCCACATTCATTTTCATCATACCATGACCTGATTTAGGGCTCTAACTGAACTATATTCTAAGCTGATCATTTAAAACATTTCACCAATGGTCTCTCCTTACCCTTCCAACCCTCCTAATCTTACTTACTATCCTTATTGTACTCCAACTACAGACTTATTAGAGTAGTTCCTAACGACATCCAACATTTATCTTTTCTACCATGCCTTTCTATCTTTTCTACCTGTGTGTGAATCACAACAAACTGGAAAATTCTTAAAGAGATGGGAATACCAGACCAGCTGACCTGCCTGCTCAGAAATCTGTATGCAGGTGAAGAAACAACACTTACAACTGGACATGGAACAACAGACTGGTTCCAAATCAGGAAAGGAGTACGTCAACACTGTATATTGTCACCCTGCTTGTTTAACTTGTATGCAAGTAAATACATCATGAGAAATGCTGGGCTGGATGAAGCACAAGCTGGAATCAAGACTGCCAGGAGAAATATCAATAACCTCAGATGTGCAGATGACACCACCCTTATGGCAGAAAGTGAAGAAGAACTAAAGAGCCTCCTGATGAAAGTGAAAGAGGAGAGTAAAAAAGTTGGCTTAAAACTCAACATTCAGACAACTAAAATCATGGCATCTGGTCCCATCACTTCATGGCAAATAGATGGGGAAACAGTGACAGATTTTATCTTTCTGGGCTCTAAAATTACTGCAGATGGTGACTGCAGCCGTGAAATTAAAAGACGCTTGCTCCCTGGAAGAAAAGTTATGACCAACCTAGACAGCATATTAAAAAGCAGAGATATTACTTTGCCAACAAAGGTCCGTCTAGTCAAAGCTATGGCTTTTCCAGTGGTCATGTATGAATATGAGAGTTGGACTATAAAGAAAGCTAAGCGCAGAAGAATTGATGCTTTTGAACTGTGGTGTTGGAAAAGACTCTTAAGAGTCCCTTGGACTGCAAGGAGATCCAACCAGTCCATTCTAAAGGAGATCAGTCTTGGGTGTTCATTGGAAGGACTGATGCAAAAGCTGAAACTCCCAATACTTTGGCCACCTCATGTGAAGAGTTGACTCACTGAAAAAGACCCTGATGCGGGGAGGGATTGGGGGCAAGAGGAGAAGGGGACAACAGAGGATGAGATGGTTGGATGACATCACCGACTCAATGGACATGGGTTTGGGTAGGCTCCAGGAGTTTGTGTTGGACAGGGAGGCCTGGCGTGCTGCGGTTCATGGGGTTGCAGGGAGTCGGACACGATTGAGCAACTGAACTGAACTGAACTGAAGAAAACAATTTAGCATTTCTGAATCAAGTTGAAAACACACATACCATATGATTTCAAAGTTCTATTTTGAGATACAGTCTAGAAAAATTCTTGCATGTGTGTACTGGAAGGCTTGTAAGACAATGTTCTGTACAGTATCATTAATAATGGAACAAAATATTTAAACATCAATTGATAATAATGATGATAATATGATATACTCATAGAAGAGAATGCTATATAATACCAATTATAGATATGTGAAAATCCATATAAGAATATGGATTAACTATAACTATATATGATGCCTTTAAATATTAAGCACAAAAACCAATTTTAAAATAGTTTTTAAAAAGCCATAATAAACAGTATCTTAATCAATTTCTAGTCTCCTTCTAATCCAATGAAATACAAGTGGGAGAACTATGGTGTAACTAACAAATTTAAAAATTCTTAAAATTAAAAGTTAAGCTGACAACTACTAAACAAATAATTTCATATAAAATAAAAATGAATATTCTAAGTCAGTACTGTCCAACAGAACTTTCTGTGATGACGGAAATGTTCTGTATTTGTACTGTGCAATACAATAGCTACTAATAATATTAGCTTCTGAGCACTTGAAATGTGGCCACTCCAACAGAGAAGCTAAATTTTAAATTTTAATCCATTTTGAGTGATTTTCTTTATAAGTGATTATAATACAAACAGCATAGACTTAAGTATTTCCTTCATAGAAATATAATCTAGAAGAATAATTATTCAGTGCATAAAATATATAGTTTTGGCATCTTAATAAGCTGTTGATTTTATTTAACAGTAAGTCTATATAAATTTATAACATTCTTTGCTCTTCAACTTTCACCATTAAATCAAACAGATGTTAGATAAAAAGATGTTTCATTAGAAAAAAGACATTTTACATGTTTTTCTCTAGGTCCTTCCACATCTAAAAATCTCCACCAAAACTGTGTAACTACTGAAAGCATACAACTAAATTAAATTTCCATTCTCCCACCAAAAATATAACAGGAAAGTCTCTATTGTCATAGATGAGAATACTAGCTAAGGCACCTACTACTCGATGACATCAATCAAGTTTATTTAACCTTCTGAGCTTCAATCTACTCATTTTAAAATGAAATAATCTCTAACCCAGATGAATACCAAGATGAAATGAAATGAAATAATATATATACATTACAAAGTGTCTGATCCTTATGTAGTTCAGTTCAGCTCAGTCGCTCAGTCGTGTCCGACTTTTTGAGACCCCATGAACCGGAGCACACCAGGCCTCCCTGTCCATCACCAACTCCTGGAGTCCATCCATCCAAACCCATGTCCATTGAGTCCGTGATGCCATCCAACCATCTCCTCCTCTGTTGTCCCCTTCTCCTGCCCTCAATCTTTCCCAGCATCAGGGTCTTTTCAAATGCAGCTCTTTGTATCAGGTGGCCAAAGTATTGGAGTTTCAGTTTCAACATCAGTCCTTCTAATGAACATAAAGGAAGGACCAATCAAATTTTTTGGGGGGAATTCCCTGGCAGTCTCACAGGTTAAGAGCCTATGCTTTCACTGCTGAAGGCACAGGTTCAATCCCTGGTCAAGGACCTAAGACCCTGGAAGTCATACAGTGTAGCCAAATGCATTAAAAATGTATTTATTTTCAATTTTTCTATGCAAATCAGTAATAGTACTAAAATTGCACTTAATAAATTTAGCTTTATAACACTTAAGAGCTCATAAAGAACACATTCTGAGTCATTATTCTTCAAATTATTTTTTAATAACAAACATATTTTATCCAAAGCTGAGCAAAATGAATACCTGCATGTAGTAGGTATTCAATAAATACTGGATGAATGAATAGTTTTCCCATTGTATGGATATATCATAATTTAAACATAAGCTGATTCTTATAGATTTTCTTCATGTCAATATTTGCACTATTATCAATAATGAAATAAATTCTGCCATAAGCCATTGCTTAACTATTTCCTATAAGCCTGACTCTTCAACAAAGAATAATTTTTTACCTACTATGCGTTTCAACCTTTTCCCCTCTACCTTGGTGAAACTCTCTTTTCTTGACAAAGCGTATTAGCTGGACTACCTATTCAGGCACAAGAATGTATATATTATATAACTGTATTAGGTACCTACATTTAGGTAGGTACCTTTAACTGATTTTCTGAAGCGACATTTAGATGATGTTAAAAATAAGTTGCCTTTTTAATTAATATATTTTAAATAATTAATTACTAATTAGACTTAATTAGCAGAGAAGGCAATGGCACCCCACTCCAGTACTCTTGCCTGGAAAATCCCATGGACAGAGGAGCCTGGTGGGCTGCAGTCCATGGGGTCGCCAAGAGTCGGACACGACTGAGCGAATTCACTTTCACTTTTCACTTTCATGCACTGGAGAAGGAAATGGCAACCCACTCCAGCGTTCTTGCCTGGAAAAATCCAGGGACAGGGGAGCCTGGTGGGCTGCCCATCTATAGGGTCGCATAGAGTCAGATATGACTGAAGCGACTTAGCAGCAGACTTAATTAAATACAATCTTGTCTTCACTATTTTATAAATGTTAATACCTTCACTCCATTATTTTAAGTTGCTCATTCAAGAGATTAAATTGTTATGTATACTAAAAATTAATTTCTATTCTGAAGGAAACAGCTATTGGGTTCGATATAATTTTTAAAGTTTTATCACATGGAAAGTGTTAACATAGCCATCATTATATTTAAGTGAGACATGATACATTTAGTATTTGCGGTAGGCAGAATTCTGTCACTCACAATCATCCCTAACCCTTTAATAATACCCTCTTTGGTGAAGGTGATGGAATATCGCTCCTGTCATTATATTACACAGTTGTACTTACAGTTACCAACAGTTGACCCTGAGTTAATCAAAAGGGAGATTACGGGGTGTGTCTTGGGCTCTATATAACCACATGAGTTTTTTCAAAAACAGAATTTTTTTCTGGCTGGTGACAAAAGGGGAAGGCAGAGAGATTTGAAGCAGGCAAAGAATGTGACCCACCACTGCTGACATGAAGATACTGGGTCCATGAGGCCTCTAGGACTCGAGAGTGGTACCTGGCTCACAGATGATGAGAAAATGGATTCTTCAGCTCTATAGTCACAAAGAAGTATTTTGTACTAGCAATAGGAACGAGCTAGATAGACAGCATTGATCTAGAGATGAGAACAAGTTGATTGATACCTTGATTTCAGCCTTGTGATAATCTGAGCACCCAGCACTAGAGAAGCCAGACACGGTGAGGAGACTTCTGACCTATAGACTGTAAGCTAATAAATGGGTACTGTTTTAAGCCACTAAGTTTGTGGTAATAGAAAGCTAATTCAGTATCGAAGTAGGAGGAAGGAAAAAAGGAAGAAAAGAAATATAAAAAAACGTATACCTCATAAACAACAGGAAGCAGTGTACAATGTAGTGCTCAGGACTATCTTCCAGCTCAAAAATAACAGCCCTAGAGTAATAATAGCTCTTACACAGCAACAACCTACCACTGCAGTGTGGAAGGTTAAAAAAAAGAAAAGACTGCACAAAATTTTAAGTCTTTGGAGTTTGTTTTCTACATTCTTTCTTATCTGTGAGTGCGTTTCCTCATCCATTGAAGATTACAAAATTCTTAAGACTAACAGTAACTCACTATCTCAACCAAACCACAAAAATATTTGAGTAATCCCTGGTATGTATTCATTAGCTAATAAAAATTAGCTTCATTCAGATGCTACTTACACTATCCAGGACAGTGCTTTCCTTATAGCTGTGCAGAAACTCATATGACATTTTAAATACTGCATTGCAGAAATGTAAAACATCGGGACAATGTCAATGCTAGCAAGTTGTCTTTCTTGGGGTTTTTCCTTTACTCAGAGATGATATCCCTCTTATGAACTGACAGTAATTACAAATACATGTCCTTATGTGGCAAAATAAGAAACAGGCTATGCAGCAGCATGCCAGAGCTGGTTCATACCAGCTAAAGACAGCTCATTGTTAAATTTGTAAGAATTTCATGAGACAGTTGTTAAACGTGGCCAGTATTAAAAGTTAACATAAAGATAAAAGTAATTACATGAAAAAATAGTTGAAAAAATACTCAAAACTTATTATTCCCTAATTGTTTTACTACCTCTACTATTACCTGCATTGTGAGGTTATTTACATCTTCTGAATATGTACAGTGGAACTAGTACATAATTGTGTGTCACTGTGCATTCCAGTCCCACATCACTGACATTACATTGATAGCTTCAGACTGGCTATGGTGGAAGTATTAATACCATGAAAACTGGCAAGTAGTACAAATCATGGCACGATGTATTGCTTTACTGATTGTCTACACACTTAGGAAACTGACGGAGAAAATGTTAATAATACAGACTAAATATAACAGTGATTCATTTCTATAGCTGTTACACTGTAAGTAGCACAAAATTAAGGAAATATTCCAAAATATTCAAAATCTGTTATCCAGTTCAGCAAAAAAGTCACAATAAAATTCAAATATACATCTTTGTCTTTGTTGTTTGACTTATGGGCTAACTCACTAGTGTAAAAATATCACTTAACATTCATGTATGAACTATATTTGTTCATCAATTAATTGCAAGCACAGTTTGGCTATAGATAAAAAACAGTTCAGAAAATAAAGAAGATATTCTGTGAGAATCAACTGGCCACATGGAATTTATAATAAAAAGTATTATATATTATTATTTGTAAATTGTATTCTACATTAGTAGAACTTATATCAATAAAATGTATAAGACAATTTTTTTTAGAAAGCCAATTATTAAACAGTTACGTCACCCTATTTTTTTTTTTTTTAGTGTTTACTGGTCCACGAAAGTAACAAAATTACAATCTCTGAAACAGCACCTAAATTTTTAAACCATTTTTTTCTCTGGTTGTAGAATAAAAGTTTTAGTTCGTTATAGAAGAATTTCTGGCAGTTTTAAGTGGTGAGATATTTACCAGCTGAGAGCAGGGCGGAAGTGGCAATAATCTAGTAATAGTGCTGGTGCAGTCTGAGGATAAGTGCTGCTAAGTAAGCGGTTCATTACTGGGCTATGACAAGTATACAAACTGAGAAAGGATTTGCACCAAGGTGTATCATCTGCAAGAGATCAGAAATTATTAACACTGAAAAAAAAAAAGCTCAGAATCACTACTCTAGGACACCTACAGTTTGCCAGGAGACTACACCTGATATAATCCTGTTCAGTAATGGAGGTAGCCGCCTTCAAGCAGACTCTGCTACTACTCAAAAAAAGGGAGAGAGCCGTAAAAAAGAATGAAATTTTGCTATTGCAACAACATGTATGGACTTGGAAGGTACTATGCTAAGTGAAATAAGTTGTACAGAGAAAGACAAATACTGTACAATAGCACTTATAAGTGGAATTGGGATTCTCTGGTGGCTCAGACAATAAAGAATCTGCCCGCAGTGCAGGTGATCTGGGTTCGATTCTCGGGTCAGGAAGATCCCCTGAAGAAGGGAATGGCAATCCACTCCAGTATTCTTGCCTGGAGATTCCACGGACAGAGAACCCTGGTGAGTTATAGGCTATGGGGTCAGAAAAGAGTCAGACATAACTGAGCAACTCAAACACACATGTATGTGGAATTGAAAAAAATACAACAAACTAAGGAATACAACAAAAAGGAAACAGACTCACAGACACAGAGAACAAGCCCGTGGGGAGAGGGAACAGAGGAGGGGCAGGATAAGGGTAGGAAGTAAGAGGCACAAACTCATGTGTAAACTAAATAAGCTGCCAGGATAGTTTATGCAACATAAGGAATATAGCCAACATTTTATAATAACTATAAATGGAGTATAACCTTTAAAAATTGTAAATCACTGTTATACATCTGAAACATATATATAATATTGTACATTAACTATTGCTCAATTTTTTTAAAGTTAAAAAAAAAAAAAAAATGCAGGAAGCCAGGTGCCACAGGCCAGAGGCCCAGAAGCTGCTAGTGAAAGACAAATGTGTACCATTTTTCTTTTTATTCCACTTTACACAGAACCTTCAGCCAAATTACAACTTTCTTATAATCACCACCAATAGCATTTACCAATCTTGAGCTATCTTCACTCTCCTTTAAATGCCCAAATGTATAGCTAATGTTTTCTAAATGCTTACCTGATTTTAGTTCATCTCTTAGGCTATTTTTATATGATGAACCACCCCCTTCTCCCAGCTTTAATGGATGTCCTAAATATTATTTATATCTCTGGTTTTGTAAAATAAAAATATATCATTAAAATGTTTAGAAGATGTTTAAAAGAACTTTAATTTCTTTCAATTTAAGGATAAATTATGAGCTAAAGAGTAAAGATGTTAACATTTATTGATACACAGTATTATTACACAATAATAATTATATGGTAATTGTAAAAGGAAATGGCAATCCACTCCAGTATTCTTGCCTGGAAAATCACACGGACATAGCAGCCTGGAAGGCCACAGTCTATGGGGGTCGCAAAGAGTCAGACACGACTTAGCAACTAAACAACAAATTAATTACTATTGATTAATTCGTGACCATGCTACAGTCCATGGGGTCGCAAAGAGTCAGACACAACTGAGTGACTGAACTGAAATTCGTGACCGTCACCCAAGAATTTCTCAGTTTGTTCTCATGGAACCATGCCCTATGAGATGATTCTTTAAAAAAAAAAAAAAGAGGCTCCACCAAGGTGCCAATGTTCAAGTATGTAAAATATCATAATCTGCATCTTTATCATAGAAGCTGATAGCATACCTAAGTATAATATAGCATTGAAAAGTCATATATTAAATGAATAAACTAGCTGATGTTTGTGTAACCAAGAATTTCCTGAATTTAGTGAATAAGGACTTTTTTTCCCTTTCAGGGAAAACTTACTAAAACACCATAGAATACTCATTTGCAAAACATGCTTTGGAGCATTAGCCATCATTCAATCTCACCACTGGGCCTGAAATCATTCAAATTAACTCCTTCCTAGCAATAGTCTCCATCCATGGGATTTTCTAGGCAAGAGTACTGGAGTGGCTTGCCATTGCCTTCTCCAGATCGGACACGACTGAAGTGACTTAGCAACAGCAGCAGCAGCAATAGTCTAGTCTATATCTAATACCACTATGTGTAAACACCTTTATATAATACCTAAGGAACAGTCCAAATACATTTTGGTCATTTTGTAAATTTTCTCATCAGATCTTATAAACCTTATTATCAGGCTAACTGGCAGCTCAAACTTGCCCATGACCTAAAGACAAATTCTTTTAACTCTGTATCTAAGTATAATAGTACTTGACATGTTTAAAGAAATACCTCTATTAAAGAAAAAGCAATATAGTAACTCTCCCTGGTTTCTCTAGATCTCACTGCATTAGTTTCTATGACAGCATGATTTTAAGTGCTTTGGAAGTGCTTTGCCTTGGTTTTGTAGGAAAGTCAACAAGAGTTAGGAAAGAAATGCACTCATTTTGATTTGCAATCATTCCCTTCTGAATAGGAAGCAGCATTACAAATTAAATTGTGCAAGTATTAAAATTAGCTGTAATTGTCAAGGACGTAAGAATTAAACAAAATTGGCTGTTCATCCTCCAGTATAAACAAGGTAACTGAAAGCCAAGATTTAAAAGTTTATAATAAAAAGCTAAAGTGATAGATAGGAACAGAAGAGCAGATAGAAGCTTGGCAGCAATGGGCAAATGATTGAAATTTCAAGCTAGTTTTCTTTTGTTAAAAGCAGCTTCTCCAGTAAAGAAAAATTGATTAATCAGAGAAACCGACAAGGATCACAGGAACCTGGTCAATTTCTCTTAGCAGCCAGCTCCATGTGTTAAAGACTTTGAAGCAGAAAGACACCGATTATCAATTTCCTACAGAAGCTCTTTACACCAGGAAGAGAGAGTGGGGGTGGAAATTGAGCAAGAGGAGAAACACACACATACAACACGGTGAGAGGAGCAAAATGAGTGAAAGATGTCAAAACAGCAGTATTTTAGGAGAGATGGGGAAAATAATAGCACAAAGAAAGCAAAAGCTAAGGTGAATTTTTTAAAATGAGAAAGAATATATCCAGGATCCTTTGTGGTGCTTTCTTTTTATTAGCTAAATAAGATGTTCCCGAACGTATTGTGAAGTCCAACCTCCATTCTGATTAGCATTTATCTTGAGAATAGGCCAAATAATTCAGGAGACAAGAGAAAATTTACAGCATGAAATCCATAGCAGAAACTGATAGCAACAAGCGTGCCTTTGAATATGTAGTAGGAACAAAATTACTGACATTAGACTAAGGATGGACATTAGATTTCTCAGCACAACTGTTCCTCGTGGTTGTGTTGAGAAAATGAGTAGCCTAGCCAACAATTTAAGTGCACACAATATGAAAATGTTAATCCAATCTGAGTGTAGAAGGGGAATCTCAATGATTAAAGATACATGGGTGACAACTAACAGATATGTGGATGAGCAGATAATGAATCAATCGCTGTTGAGAAACAAACATATAAAGAGGGTACAATAAAGGCTATTTCCTTTCATATTAAGTGAAAATTACTATAGGTTCCTTTAATATAGGTTTTTAATTCCTATAGTGCCAGACAGACCTAAAGTATATTTGCCACTGAAAACTAGGTCAGTATATAATCCTCTGAGCATAAAAAAGGAATCTTTTGTGCATCTTTGAAACCAATTTGGGAATTTCAAGTTGAGAGGGGCTCCAGGGAACTCCCTATGTCATATATAAAAATTTTCAAACTCAAAATAAGGACAGTTTTTACCTTTGACTATCTGCATTAGTTTTCTTGCCAAGAATGTTTTCTTACTCTTTGCTCTGTGGCCAAACATCTTCCTTTCTGAAAGAAATAAAAACTCACCTTCTCTCAACTGCATATAACACTAACAAGGTACTTAATATGCTTGTTATATATATAGATTCATCAAAGTGTGTACAAACTGATAAATTTTAGTAACGATTCTTTCATAGAATTTTACTTTAAAAATTTAAGATACTAAATTACAGAATTCAAATAGTATACTTTAAAATGAAAGTCATCTCTAAATATAATTAGCAGAATTGAATTCCATATCAGCTAGGAGAAAAAAATATTAACTTGCCTATAAAACTGAAAACTAGTCAACGATTTAATAAAGACCTTCTAAATTTTTATACAAAATAAATAGAACATACCAATACTTTCTATATTTAGCATGCAAAAATTAAGACATATTAATATAATGCCATTGATTTTTTACTGAATTTTCCCAGATGACAAAATTTTCTATATTAATTCATAAATTTATTTTCCTATTATAGCTTAATTAGTTTAAAATTTCTCTAATTTAAATTGCCAGTAATTTGACAACTGAAAGTTATTTTCCCCATTTGCAAAAAAAAAATTAAATTTTTTTTTTCCCAGTAAATAGCATAAAAAAATAAATGAAAGGTAAGCAGTGGTTAGCTCTGGATGGTGAGATAATGGGTGATTCTTATTATACTTTCCTTTGTCTAAATTTCCCATAGTCAACATATACGACATTTATCCTCAGAATGATACAATATGACATTCTGAAAATAAAATGTTAGAATGTTTTATATTTAGTTTTCAGTTCACACTGTTATTTAAATATGAATGTATTGGTCTTATCCCAAATGTTCAGGCCCTCTAAAATCATTTAGACTAATTCTGTACAAACAAAAGACTACAGATAATAATTATGAAACATTAGATATTTAGTAAAGCACTTAACAAAGTCATTTAATCAGAGGTTCTCAAATAGGGGCAATTTGTCCTCCAGGGGACATTTGGCAATGATGAGAGATGTTTTTGGTTAACGCAACTGGGGAGGTGTGTTCCTCGTATCTAGTGCATAGAGGTCAGAGATATTGCTACATAATCTATAAAGCAAAGGATAAACTCTCACAACGAAGAATTATCTGGCCCCAAAGCTCCAACTTGGCCCAAAGTGCTAAGATTGAGAAATCCTGCTGTGAATCATTAACCTCTACTTCTCTTTATTAAGAATAATACTATATGTACCTCAATATAATTAATTCAGACTTACAACCATCATCTCATATGTGTTATTTTAATTTTTTTCTTTTCTCCCAAAATAAAACCTTTTTTAATGCACATGTGCCAATTCTCCTAAGATTGTTTTCCAGAGTTCAAATATTACTATGGAATTTCTTAGAGATACCATATTTTGTACTGAGTATTGTTAGTCTACGTCCCTATTTTTTACAGTGAAAACAGAAGAATAAAAAAGAGGCAGGGGAATAGGAGTTAGTGCATGAAAAAGGTATTTCTGTTCATCTTCTGTTCATTGCTATATCTCACATACTAGGTGTTCAATCTGTTGAATGAACTGATGGAGCTAAGTCCTGATGAAGACTGCCTACCACCAAGTCCCCTCTGGAAAGCGATCTACTTGCAAAAGCTCACCAATGGAAGAAAGACCTCAACATCGTATCTTCAGTCAGTCACTTCAGTTGTTCAGTCGTGTCCGACTCTTTTGAGACCCCATGAATCACAGCACGCCAGGCTTCCCTGTCCATCACCAACTCCCGGAGTTTACCCAAACTTATTTCATCGAGTCGGTGATGCCATCCAGCCACCTCATTCTCTGTCGTCCCCTTCTCCTCCCGGCTCCAATCCCATCCAGCATCAGCGTCTTTTCCAATGAGTCAACTCTTCACATGAGCTGGCCAAAGTATTGGAGTTTCAGCTTTAGCATTAGTCCTTTCAATGAACACCCAGGACTGATCTCCTCTAGGATGGACTGGTTGGATCTCCTTGGAGTCCAAGGGACTCTCAAGAGTCTTCTCCAACACCACAGTTCAAAAGCATCAATTCTTTGGTGATCAGCTTTCTTCCCAGTCCAACTCTCACATCCATACAAGACCACTGGAAAAACCATAGCCTTGACTTCAGTTCAGTTCAGTTCAGTCGCTCAGTCGTGTCCGACTCTCCGCGACCCCATGAATCACAGCACGCCAGGCCTCCCTGTCCATCACCAACTCCCGGAGTTCACTCAAACTCATGTCCATCGAGTCGGTGATGCCATCCAGCCATCTCATTCTCTGTCGTCCCCATCTCCTCCTACCCCCAATCCCTCCCAGCATCAGAGTCTTTTCCAGTGAGTCAACCTGTCGCATGAGGTGGCCAAAGTACTGCAGTTTCACCTGTCTAATTCCAAAGCTTCTTTCTCTGATTTGCCTAACTTTCAGGTCTTTGCTCTTTTAGGTATGAAACCTAGGCAGCTAACCAGGGCTGGGTTCTGATCATTAAGATCTCAAGTACAGATGATAGGAAGTTGTGTGACATTTTGCGATTATAAAAGCAGCAACAACAATTACTGGTTGGACGTGAAGGATAAAGAAGAGACATGAGTCAGAAATGACACTAACTTTTCCTAGCCAACTAAAGCACTTTGGTGAATGTTTGCGATAGGGAGAAGTGGGAAAGGCATGTTCTCCAGACTGGAAATCAGTATATATGAAAGGAATTGTCACCAGTGGAAGATTTACCCAGGGAAAAAGAATAAAGTTCAAGCTCTTTGGATTTACATAGAGAATGTTGACACATAAGTCCTTCCCCTCCAATATACTGCAGACATTTTAGACTTAGCAATAAACTGTGGCAATAAATGCAGCACAGAAGCTACCATCTTTTCTGCTAAAAAAAAAGAGAGGGGCAGAAGCCCCAAAGTGTTCTGGGCCCACAAAAGCAGAGTTTACCATGTATAAATTGATGCATAATGAACAGGTAAGAGTGATATTAAAAGGGAAGCAAATATAAGTTGAACACTAGGTTTTCTTAAAGAAGAGTTTACATATGCTTTCTTCAATAACATCCATGTCTTTTATTCAATGGAAGATAGGGGAAATGTTCCTAATGTATTATACTTTTTTAATGTTCAAGAAATATTTTTGTGTATGAATTATGAAAAGCATTATACTGCACAAAATACAAAATTTGGTAAGATAATTCTACTCGAGTTTACAATTTACTCAGAGACACAACAAAATTTAACAGAAGACAATCTATGACAAACAGAGTTTTGAAGTTTTAACAAGTAAGCAAGCAATTCTAGCTAGAATGATGAGGAAAGTCTTCAGCAAAAGAAGGATCTGAATTTGGGGCTGGATTTTCAAAGATGGCAAGAATTTCCAAAGGCGAATACAGGAAGGAATTTAGGGGGAAGACAGTATTGTTTGTGCCAAGAAGAAGAGGCAAAGACACATAGGCTACGTTGTGACTTGACAAAGACAACAATTTAAATAAGTATAGCAAGAAAGACTGTAAAAGTAGATTCAATCAGGTCATGAAGAGCTGGAATGCCTGGCTAAAAAATCTAAATTATATTTAAAAACAAATAGCCAATGGAGCTTTGGGGGGCAGGAGTACTTTAAAGAAATTCATAAATAGCAATGTTTAAGGTGAGGACCAATGGATAAACCTGCCTAATCTCTAGCTGGCCCACCCAGGCCTGAGAGTTTCATCCTCCAGCACAGTTCCACCATGCCCTTTGCCTATTCCTTCCACCCAGCAAGCATCTGGCACCCTACCTACACACTGGCCTGTAGAGGCTCTTTCACTTCTCATCTCTGCACAAGTATGATGCAAAATGCCCTCCCAGGCTACTAAGTTCCTAGATATTTCCACAGCAAATCTCAAATGGCCTTTTCTTTCATTAAGCTTTTCTCACTACTAAAAGCACAGGCAATGCCTTAATGCTCTTATCCTAGCACTTATCACTCTGTGGTGACCACTGGTCACACACACAACACACACATACACACAAATGCCCCTAACTGCAAGGTTCTTAAAGACAGGGACCGGATATTCAGTCAGTCAGTCAGTCAGTTCAGTCGCTCAATCCTAACACATTGTAAAGCTAATGTTCATTTTCCCTCCTGCCTCTCTACATTCTCCCTTCCTCTGTTGGAATATTCTTTTCCTTATTCATTATTTACTAATTTTTCTACTCTCATCACAAATTTACTACCCCAAAGTAGTCATCCTGACCCTGAAACTAGGTTAGAGCCCTCACAATTATATACTCACAGGACCATGTGCCTTTTCTTCAAGGCACTCACTGTGGTTTTTATTTTACTTTAATTTATGTGGTCTGATCGTCTGTCTCCCTTACTGTTCTTTAAATTTGTGAAGTCAGAATCAGAATCCCTGTCTGCTTGTGGCTCACAATTGAAACTGAAGCACTTGGCATAATCTAAGCACATCAATATAAAATTAAAACAAATAAAAATGTGGCTGGAACCCAGAGAGTCAAGAGCACTGCTCTGGAGTCATACTACTGGCTCAAATGTGTAAATTAGGCAATTCTAAGATTATTTTTTTCATCTGTAAATATAAGACAATAATAGTAACTATCCTTCAGACTTGAGAAAATTTAATGGATGTAAAATGCTTAGCATGGTACCTTGCACATGCAAACACTATAAAATTACATGATACTATTATCATTCTGTTATTATTGAAGTCATAATCACTGTCATTGCTACAATATTGATTGGCTGTAGCTGAACAGTCTCTTGTGTTGGCCGAATAGAAACCTTGATACAGGGGAGTCTGGATGATGGGAAGACAGGATCAAATGATGGTAAACTTGGGTCTATCCCCAGGGAATGTTAGTAGTGGGAACTTAGCATCAGCAGTGGCTATAACAAACCAAATACAAGTGTCTGTTGATCTGGAGAGGGGCTAGACTAACAGAAAGGAATATATGATTATATTCTGTCTTTTTCAAGTTATTCTACCAAAATTTCACTTATACTCATCATTTTTACATTATTTGAAATATGCATGAAATTTTACTTTTGTATTTGTCCTTTCAGTAAACAACATTCAAAAATTTCAAAACATCTTTGATTTACTCTATAAAACATAAGTATTACACAATATTATTTATTATATTATTTATATCTTTCAGACATTAACTATAACTTCTAAAATCCTCTTTAAGTTCATTGTGAGATTCCATGGCCATGCTGCTTAATTTTTTCAAAGGGTCAAAAGTATGAGAGACTTAAAACACATGTGGAGCTAAGAACAGGGATTGCCCTTTAAGATGAAGAAATGCTGGCCCAAGTATCTATAGCACAAAGAAATTTGGGCCTTTCAGCAAGCTTATGCCAAAATTTACAGTGTTTACCCTACTAAATCTGCATTTCCTTACTCAACCTGAAACCAACAAAAAAAGCACTTTACGAACAATCTAAGGAAGTAAATAATTAAAACGTTTCTAGATCTATCAGTATCAGTTTATTTTCACTGTTAGCCTACTTTATGAGTCAGTTTGTGGTTTATAAGCCTTCTAGGCAAAAATGTGCTAGACATGCAAACATTATCTTTAGATGACAACTGACATTGAGTCAAACATTTCATATATACTTCCTTTTGGAAATCTAGGAAAATACTTCAAATAATCATTAAGTGTTAAGAAACGTTAAAATTACCTAACCACTCATGGTTTTCATTCAGAACTCACTCTCCTCTTCAAAGTTAGGAAAACCATTGGCAACACCCTTTACAAACAGTATAAGATTTAATCAAAAGAAAAGTGGTGAAGGACTAAATTTGACTTTGCTAATGCCTGAAACAGACGAAGTTGACTTTTTTTTTCATAACACCACAATATCCAGCTGTACCAAAAATGTATTCTAAATGAATGTGAAGCAAATTTGATAAACTCTAATTAATCTGTTGTTAACCTCTTCTCAACTACACGCTTCTCCAAGGGATGATACTTCTGCTAAAGACAGACACTTTCTGCTGAGTGATTGCTTTTCCTGGTATCTCTAGAGCCAGGGCCCCAGGCTTCCTTCCCGAAGGGGAGTGGGGGAGGGGAAAAAAGGGTGGCGGACACTAAAGAGAGACCACTTAAGGCAGTAATAATTCCTGGTGGCAGATCAAATAATGTTAGGGCAGGGAATCATTTTGGGACAACATAAAACTTTAATAATTGGGGTAATTTATTTTTTCAATTTACAGCTAAAAATGGAAATCTATACATGTATATCAAAATAATGAATTCTATTCTGTCAAAATCTTACTCTGAAGACATTATCCTATGTCTTAGGAGATATTCATAAAAATCATTTGAATTTTGTAAATTTGAATAAATGTTCAACACTGAATCTCATAGGGCATTATGGATTACCTTTAGGAATATTAATGACTTAATAGTGACCAGATACTTTAAAAATAAAGGCAGAGAATCAGGAAAAGTGGTCAATAACTAAGAAGACAACTTCCCAAAGGTTACATATTAAGATTTTTTTATATTAGAATATCTTTAAAAGAAAATACCTTAAAGAACGTGTACTGAAACAAATGTCCCTGTTTACTTGGACCTTTAGATATTTCAACAATTTGAAAAATCATTTCCCATTTACTATAAAGTTTATTTTAGGAGAAAAAAGTCCAGAAATCAAGTGACTCATCATATATTTACAATAACCCTCATGAAAACAAGTAGCAATATCCCAGGTGGTATTACTCCCTCAAAATAAACCTTGTATTAATACTTCTGACTAAACATGAAGAGACTTAGAGTCATCTAAATTCATTTAAATATGACATTTCTCCATACAAGTAAAAGAAAACTTTAGCAGGAGGAAAATAAATGATAAAGGGAAAAGCAACCAACTTTACACTTTCTGATATCAAAGTTTAAAAAAAGCATGTTACACAGAAAAACCTGGTAGTAATCTTTTTTAACTAGTCTTTATTTCTTAATCTTTTATGTTAAATTCAGAGTGACACTAAGATACTAAATGGATTATTTCAACCAAAAAATGCCAGTACTAATTCAAATACTTAAAAATAGATTGCTGGTGTTTTATGAATACTTTGTTATCCAAATAGTAAATAAAGGAGTATCACAAATTCGAAAGATTTAGTATCTTAAACCTTATTTCAAAGGAAAGTTTTAGTGGCAATTTATAAACATTAAATAAAATATCAATAAATATTTAAAAGTAACATTAATGAAATAATTGGAAGTTCAAATATTCAATTGTAAAGCACATGCAAAATAAATCACTTACTATGAATTTTAATGCCAATGAAAACATGGACAAGCACATTACTGACTTCAAACCAGATCCTGGTTATTTACAAATTGATAACCCAGTATTATTAAACTTAAGTAGCTTTTCTACATAAACTTCACGAAATTTTCATATTAAAAAATCTTAACTAACCAAATAACTTTGGATAATAGCAAAATCATAGCATTAAATATCACTGCCTTTTAAAAATTTATTAGACTATGACAAAATGTGAGAAAAAATGCTTTTATGTAAGAACGTATTTTATTGAAACACATTTTAAATAAAAATGCATACAGGATTTTAAAACACAGGATTCTTCTTAGACGTCTTAAAAATACTTATTTGCAGGGAAATATCACTCTCAAAGTACATTATATTTTTAAAATCATCGACAGGATATTTCTTTTAGAACTACTGTTTTTAAAAAATTATTATATTTATTATTTGAGGACAGGTCTACTGCTTACTCAAATTTTAAAGGTTTGGGAAAACAGCTTAAAAACAGATTAAAATAATTTTAAAGATTAAAAATTTAATAGTAAATTGTAACATCATGACTAAATCACCAAATTGAGACTAAACATCAACGTAAATATTCTAAGAGCTGGATAACATTTTCCAACAGCTAGCCACACTGCTTACTATTATAGAGAGGTGAGAGAAAAGAGGAGCAAAAAGAAATATACCCAATTAGTTCCTTCTTGTATTTACATGCAGTTCTATAACACATTTCTTTTTCGCTATCAGCAAATTTTCCTTGCTAAAATCATCCCAAATACCACTCCTACTTTTTTTACACTGTGAGTTCTGAGAAATAAGCTACAGTTTAGAAACCTCAAATGATGCTACAAGATGAGTGAGAGAAAAATGAGTAAACTAACAAATTACCATGATATAGATAAAAAGATTGGTATTATTTTTAAAATCTATTTAGTTATCTTTTTGGCTTCCTAAAAAACTGCATGGATGTAAAATAAGGTATAGTTATCCAAAACAAATATTTTAATGCATAAAACATAGGAATTAAATAAGGGGCACATTTCAATAAATACTCCACATAACTTTTGATAGTATTTTGAGATTCATTTCAACTCTGTAACTAACTAATAGGGAAGTCACATGACTTACACAATGAGAAAGAAAGAACAGTTTTCTTTCCTTTCCTTTCTACAGGAAGAAACAAAAGCTCGGTATTAGCTATCCAAGGCCAATGGGTGGGGCCTGCAAACCAAAAAGCTGTAATGGATTGAGGTTAATCTTAATGGACGCCCACTCTAACCTTCTGAAAGCATCAAAAATGTGAAAACTGCAACCAGCACTTGTGTAAAATAACACATATTTAATGTAAATTAGGTTTTTTTACAACTAGAAAATTCTACAGATACTGAAACATAATTCAGTTTATAAACAATAGTGCTGTTTTGTTGGGTTAAAATCACCTAACTGTGATTCCCTACACAGATACACACACCATCCCCCCACTGACACACAGATACTTCACAAGCTTCTTGAATAAATAGGAGTATCCAATGTCCAGGGTGATGGGTGGTCCTGAGGTCTTGAACCAGAGCTGTATACTTTTAAGGGATGCTGAGATAAGAACAAAGTGTTTTGTGTTTGTTTAAACCTGGGTCTATATTTAAAGTCTTTACACCATTATTGATACAGTTCATAAACTTGGGCTATATAATTGATTCAGGCAAATTTTAAGTGTCAGCATACATGCTAGAAATTAAGCACTTAAAAACAAAGTACTTTGGGGCTTTTAATAGATCTAATTCAAATTAACTAATTTAATTTACTTAACAGTAATTACTAGATTTCAAGGGTGTTAAATCTCAACCTGAGATATAATATTATATATCATACTTTCACTACCAAGAGGATACTTTTCTGATGTCTAATGAAATAGCATGCATTTAAACAAAATTATGTACATCAAATACGCTGTAATGCCATGAAAAACTTCAAAAAAAGTGAAATTAACCCATGTGGATTCACAATCAAGCATCAACTATTAGGCTTATTTTCATTCTCCAGACTTTATTATAAGTCTACTATAAAGAGATTTTTTGCAGAGCAGAAAGGCAGGATTTACAAGTGGCCCAAGGAAAAGATAAGCAATGAATAGTTCTGACCCTGGCTTCTCTGGCTTGATCAAGTGGGTCTGCAACCTGAGCCAAAGGGCGCAAATTCCTCCCCATTCAAAATTCTTCAATGGCATGGGGGAGGAAACAGTGAAAGGGGCAAACATGCAAATCCAACTGTCCTGAGATTTAGTATTCAACTAAAAATTTTAATTAGAGACCCCCCAAAAAAAAGTGAGGTCAAGACTGTGATTACGATTCTGACTCACAGTTTAACCAATCCTAAAAAGAGAAGCTTTTTGTTTTTTCTGTTAAAATTGAAAAAGATTTATTCATTTATCTTTTTAAATGTATGGCTTACACTTAACTGTGTTAGGTACACGTCTCTAGTATCATTTAATCTATTTAAAGGAGTTGCTGAAAAGTGGAATTAGTTTCCAAGCACCAGTGTTGCCATATTGTAAGCAAAATGATGTGTTATAAAAATCTGAGCTTCAGAGAAAAGTTGATGGGATTCATTCCAAGCTTTACAACACATCAATGATCTATTAAGTATTTAAAGTGATAGATATAACCTGTGTTGTCAGACTTCTGTTACAGACTGAATTAAAGATAAAGATAATTCATTTGAAAGAAAACATGTTAAGGTAAAAAAAATTTAGAAACTATAGTTGCTAGGAACATTCTAGTCTCTACCAATAATGACCTAGGGAATTGCTTACAAAGCTTAAGAAATGGTCATGAACAGATGAAGGCCAAAGTACAATCTGAAATTTACAAGGAGTATTTATATAATATAGAATAAAACAATAAATATTTTAGCTATTAGCAAACATACAAGATTTTAAAATAGAAGCTACCTTTAAGATTAACAAAGGTAATACATTTCAGTGGGGTTTGATTTTTAAGTGTCTTATAACAAAAATTGGTAAAGATTAAGCATATTATTAATAGCACAATAAAATAACCTGATTCTCAGCAATACTAAAGATAGTTTAGTTTCTACACATGAAATCTGAAAACTACATAAGACTTATGAGAATGAGAATGATTGTGAGAAATCATTGCATTTGGTTCAGAAGTTTAAAAACAAACAGTTTTTTCATCATAATTATACCCAAATTACGGGTAGAGGAGCACAATTAAACCTTGTAAAAAGAAAGTGAATAGTACATGGCAAAATGAGTCTCTGCTCCATAACGGGTATGAAAAGAACGTGAATTAACTGGAAAAATCTTATTAAGAAGTTTACTAAAAGGAATAAAATAGGAAAAACATACAGCAATCTGGAGAGCAATACTCTTATTAAGTCTTTACACTTAGTATGTGATCAGTTAAAAAAATAGTTGAATAGATAAATTTACTGAACCATAAATTTTTCTTAGAATAACCATTTTCTTAAAAGTTAATACTTGGATACAGCCATCCTGCTGATTTAAAACTCTAAGCATATCTATACAAAAACTCAGTTGAGAAAGAAATCCATTAAATTTCTGACAAGAAATATGAATATCAGTAAGCTTAATTATGTCCTTTAGGCAAGCAGTTTATGTGTGTGAAAAAAAGTACAATTAGGATACATGAAATTAAGACTGAAGATTAGTGAAATGTATAATTTTTTATAATTAATCTTACTTTCCCTAGCACAGAAACTACTGGTGGGGAAAAGGTCATTGGCAGAAATAAACAAAAGCAAACAAAGAACATAAAATAAGTGTGGAATGTATTTCATAAAGGATACTGGATTATTTCTGACAGCTAAAGACACAAAGTTAAAAGAAAACAGGGCAATTAATTAGTTAATATGACATCAATATCATACAGGACAACGGAGCCTTTTTTTCTTCAAGGATGACTACAAATGGGCACAAGGGATCTTTCTGGCGTGATGAAATGTTCTGTATCAAGATGGCGGTGGTGGTTACACAATGTGTAAAAACTCATCTCATTTTATACTTTGGTGAACTGTATTCTATATAAATTATACCTCAATTAAGTTGACAAGGCAAAAAAAACTGACGTGAGCTTAGTATCTTTTGAAAACAATGATTTATTTGGTGAAAATGTTACTAAAAATACAGTGCTTGAAATAAAGACTAAAACTAAACCTGGATCATTAGAATTCTTAAATGATTTTCATGTATGCTACCTCAGTTGACCCTTACCCCACCCCTCAAAAATAGAGACCAAAATTATTATTGCCACATTTTACCCATGAGAATACTGAAGCTCCTTGGAAGCAACTAGCCAAAATAAAGAACTCCACCAAGTGGCACAGCCAAACTCAAACCTTCCTTTCTGGTATTTTCTCCCTCATTCTACCACGTGACATCTCCTTTGTAATAATAACTATGTACAAACACTGCTGAGTCCTTATGATCTTCCCAGCTCTGTGTTTAATGCTTTACATGTGTAATAACATTTAATCCTCATAATAACCCTATACAAAGACCGTACATTCTTGTCCCCTCCTTTGTAAGATACTGAAACATTGACAAGGTAACTTACTTGCCCTACAAACATAATAAACTGGGATTTGAACACTGATCTATTTGACCAGACTCTATACCATTGTATCTCATGAGGATTAAATAATTATTAATAAAGCAATAGGTATTAAATTATCACAGTAGGTCTATTGAAGACAATATTTCATATCTTCCCCTTAGCTTACACTGAAGAATATACAAACTGAATATGTATACCTGAATACACAGGTAAAACCTCATGATACAACAAACCATTAGCAGTAAAACAAAAACATCACAAAATTACGTCCAAGTTTAAGTTTATATACTGATGTGTTAAACAATATTAAACCATACTGTATACCATAAAATAATAATAAGACTTACAGTTCACTGTCATTAAAATTAAGTTATAATATTATGCAATACATTTTGTCTAATTTGACAGAGAGCACATAAAAGATACCAATTTAATTTTCGACCACAAATATATACTACTGAGTTACATATCATATATATAACTTACTCAAGATTTTATCGTGACAAAGACTAATTTACATTTTAGTTTATTTAGTCAACACATACTTGGTAGGCAGTTTATACACAGAGCTCTAGTCTTCAAAACCCATCAAAAGTTATGTATTTTTATTCCAATTTATGGTTGATTATAGAAAGAAATATAAGACTAAAGCTATCAATTATCTATAAAACTTATTTGAGACAGCATTTCTAAACTGTCAAAATTTAGATATAGGAAGGGGGGCAATCATCAGATAATCTAATTTATTGCCAAATAGAAGATAAAATTAATTCTGATGTATCAAAATGTAACCACAATGAACACTTTTGTTACTCAATTAATCTTCAAAAGGTCATTTCTACATGTACTCCCACTGATCTACAATTTGGTTTTTAACATATTACTGCTATCAATTTTTCTGATTATTAGAAAATGTTATCAAATTATTTGAGAAGAATACAAATAATGTTTCGTACAGACTGTATGTTACAATGCCATATTACATACTGAACAAACTGAACTTCCAAGGGAGAAACTTCTCAATATTAAGTTTCAAACCAAGTCTACAAAATATCATATTTAAAGTAAAAATTTTCCAGTTTCATTACTCAGAAATATCCTTATTTATTGAGGTTATACTTGATTTAGAAATAAAAACTACAGTACATCATATTTTTAACTACAAATTTAATTCCCAATACCAATAAAACTGCTCAGTTAAGATATACAAAACTATCTGCAATAGTTATGTAATTTCTGAACAGGAAGATAATTCAAATTCAAACCCTTTTAGGGTTCCTTGGTGTCAAAAGCAAAAAAATTTACAACAAAGGACCTAGCATGTTGAGGGCAGGTAACAAAACAAGTTTTTAATTTCTTAAGAAACCCAAGAACTCTGAGATGAGTTAAAGATAGGTTAAAAGATGTTATATGCTACACTTATAAGTGGCTTGCAACTTACATATTTGTTTAAAAAACAATTCTTCAATTTATCACCTTCATTTGTTGTGAATGGTCTTTTTAAAAAAGGAGAATCATCAAAAATAAGAGGGAAATATTTAAGAGTTACAGCAATACTGCTCAAAATGAGGAGGAAAGACAATGTCTTAATTATGTACACAATTCACATTTCATGTTTAAACCAAATGAGAATATCACTTTAGAAGTATAAAAGGTCCTAAAAATGGATCACCATTTGAAAACCAGAAGGCAAGTACCCAGTATCTTTTAAAATAATTAAAGACTTATAAATTTTTATTTAAATAGCTTTAAATGTGACTTTATGATTAAATAACTTTAAAGTATTTCACCTGGGATTCTCCCAAATTGGTCAACTGGGTAATTCATCTTGAAAACTTGGTAGTTTTAGGAAACATTTTTAAAATGTTAACACGCATAACTCACTAACAAATTAGCTATAACTGTTACATGATCACATTTTAAATTTCCAAGATTTCAATCTAAATATATGTAATTTTTTATGGTGACATTTATCAACAGCACCAAGGATAAAAATAATCATATGTATTCTGAGTTAGGAAAATGTTTTCATACTAAACTATAACAGTGATATGGCTAATAAATTAATAATTAAATATTATGAAAAACCCTTAAACATGAGCCCACTGTAGTAAATTAACTTTCATAACTGTGTATCTAATTAATGTTAAAAACACTGAGACATGAACTCTATCCTACATCAGTTGAACTGTGTATAATATTTCAATTTTTAGATATTTAAATATTAGCCATCTTCAAATATTTTTACATCATATACTGTAATAATTACTCTTATTTCTTCTATTTCCATTATTCTTTCAAATGTTTTTGAACAAAGTAATAAAAGGAACATAAAATATATAAAATCTTTGTAATACAGGCATTTGTATTCTCCATAAACATCAAACTATAAATCAGAAATAGAAAGTATAAGAAGAAAACATCAATAGTTAAAAGGTAAATAAAGACTTCAAAACCAAATTAAAATACTATTGAAGCCAACCAAGAGATAATAGCTAAATGATGGTCATTTTCGAAAAAAATTCTTATATAAATTGTGAAGCAAATGAAATATTTATGTTAAAAATTCTTTGTATCCTAGTTGATGGCTAAAACTCCCAAATATATATCTCAGCCAGAAAATATTATTATGCAAATGAGCTGTAGAGAGGGTAATAAGGAGAATGGAATCTATCCTTCCTCTGGACAAAATAAAGTTCAAATGATCATTTTATCTTATTAGTTAAGGCAATGACTTTAAATAAACGTAAAAATCTACATAAAGAAAAAGTTACATAATAACATCAACAGGTAGTTATTGAGTAATACTGCCCTCCTTCTTAAAGGATCTAGTATTTAATTACCATGTGATTCATTTAAAAATATCATCACATATTAAGTCTTATTAAAAAATTATAATATTTCAGAAAGTTGACAGAGACCTTTCCAGGCAACTTAAACATGTTACTCTACAATCTAACTGTGGGTGCGAATTATTAGCACTTACATAACTTGACATAACCTGAATAGGAAGCTATACTTACATATCTATATTAACCATCTATATTCTTCCTTCAGTTGAGAGACAAAATTCTGTTTTGCACTCTTTGCTTAAGTAAGAAATTTCTACAAATTTATCCTACTTACAAATTAAATCATTATCAAAAATTTTTTAAAAACTATGACAAAATTGACAAATATAACATTTATACCCTTTTGTTAAGTTTTAAAAAATACTGAATGCTATCAATGTTTCACTATTAACATGTGTCAAAATACATCTATTCATTACAAATCCATAAAAATAGGATTATTTAAATGATCAGGAAGTCCAATGAGGACAGTCATTTTAAACCAATGGTCACATACCTTGTTCAAACAGCAGTCTCATTATATTTATCAACAAGTCTGAAGATAGAGAAAGGACAGTACCTAAGTCTTGGGTTTATTTTTCAGGACTTGGTGACATAATAGAAACTAAATCAAAGTTTGACTGTATTGTTGCCAATAAATTTTAAACAGAATTATGTAACCAAAACTGTCCAGCTCTATTTTAAGAACACATTCATATATTCTCTTAATTTTCATAGCAACAATGCTTTTGATGTGCAGTTCTTTGCAGTCAATATTTTTAAAGGAGAAAAAAATATCCTGGGTGCCTTGGCATGAATTTTTAAATATTAAAGTAACTAAAATCAGTTTTTTTATTTCCCCGAATATATACTCTTAAAAACATGTTTCAGAATACTTTTCTAAAATTCCAATAACACACGTACTTCTAAACAGTCCAAAAAACTCCATTATTTCACATATTTAAAATAATAGTTAGATGCCACTGCAGTTAAACATTTAAAATTCCTAATTATCTATGATGCCTTTTCATTACAATATGCATAAAATTGGGAAAAGTCTAATTTATAATTATACATTAAATCTAGTATGCTTTCAAAAATGCTCATACAGTAAAAATGGCAGCTAAGAAATAATTTTTTAAATGTCTTAAAAACTTTTATGAAATCGTTATGAAACACAATCTGACTTTGTAAAGTGATGCTCACATGATACCTACACACATCATTATGGCCATCAAATTACTTGCAATTGCCTGGCTGAAATCAGTGGAATCCCGCCTTCCTCAAAATAATTATTCATGAGTTATATGCAATTTATATGTTATCAATATAAGACAAAAACCCCTTCACCTAGGCATCAAAGTCAGGAAGAAACAAAACCAGAAACAATAACAAAGAAACTGATTCAAAATAATTTTCCCTGGAGAAAAATAAATATATTTTAAAACACAAATACTATAACCATTAAAAAAGGCTCTTAAATATCACTTTTTAATTTTAAATTTAAAGATTATTACTGCCCTGTTTTTTCTTACATCACAAAAATACTAATGCTTGAGTTTTATTGACTCTTACATACTTTTTCCTAAGAATATATCCAGACTGTTGTTATGAAAAATACACGAGACATTTTTTAATCACATACGTCATTTTAATACTCTTCTTTAGTAAATACATGATGTGTAAATACATGATGTTGTACTCTAGAAACTGTTCACTATATAAAAAAAACTTTTTCAGCAATACAGCATTTCTTCATTTGGTAGATATAGGAATGCTTATCAACATGTAACCATGAAATAGCTTAAAACTGGATGACTCATTGTTTTAAACATTAATATCAGTTAATAAAATGTCTAATATTTGAATATATTAAAAGGTAAACATAGAAAACCAAATTATAACAAGGTGTGATAAGACAAAGAAGAAAAGGGCTATTTTTTTTCATTCATCTATAAAACAAATTTATGAGATTGTAAAGAACAATTTAACAACCTAAAGAAGGTTCAAAGAGGGGAAAGCCAGAGCCTGAGAGAAAATGGATTTGTCAATGATTTCAGTCATTCTGTGTAGGGAGGAGAAAAGCAGAAAATGTGGCTTCATTCTGCCATATAAAATAGGAGGCATAAAATCCAGTAGCCTGTCTGTGGACTTCTATTTATGTATTTAAACCCTGTTTCAATTCACAGATTATGCTGATCCTTCCACATGTAAACAGCCAATAATGATAGCCAGGCCTTTAGGAAAGGAAAACACACCACACAGCAAGGTCAGGAAGCTACCAAGCACAGGACAACAGATCAAAACAAAATGGTTTCATATGTTTCTATTGTTTATATACTTAATTTGAAGATGATATTCCTTAGGGAGGAAAGGAGGTTGTAAATTATTACCAGGAACATGCAACATATCATCAATCAAAACATAATTTTTTTCCAAATACACTATTTCCTTCATGTATCTGTGTTAGTCAACCTGTAGGACTGATATCCATGCATTCAATTCTTTTTAACTTAGATGTCAAGCTAAAATACACCTCTTTAGTCTTAAATCCCTTTACTTCGAATAATTCATTACAGATCATTTATACTTCTCCAACTTCTTTGGATGAAATAATCAAGCTTGTAAACTTGTAGATACCTTTTTTACTGTAAAGAGTGAAAGGGGAACACGTATTCATTTTGTTTCTGGATAAAATTTCGAAAATGAGAAGAAAAGACACGATATTTGGTATTTAAGTATCTTTTAAAATTACAACACAATATAAGCAACGGTGGAAAATGTGCACCAAGTAGCCGACTAGTACATTTTAAACACACAAACTAGAACCGCCACTGGCCACATGTTTTTTTGAGTTCAGTCTCTTAAAGAGACAGTATCCTTGGACCTATGCCCTACACGAAGCACGTTTCTAAAATGTTTGATTACCAAAAAGCCTCTCCTGCATTTCTTCATATCCATACTAGATCAACGATGTCCGACTTTATTTTACTGTGAAATCAAATTATTTTAACTTGAATCTACAAATGACTACAGGCAAATATAAAATAATTGGGGAAGCTACCGTGATTAGAGACATCTAACATAAGGGTACCCAGAGATTCTTGTAGTAACAAATTGGCGTGTTTTTTTTCTTTTTAACTTAGTATGATCACTGTTTCTTAATTCATTTCCCACTCATTTCCAGACAGAAGCCACATAATATTGTAACCAGTAACACCGGAAGCTACACCACTACAATTTCGCTGTGCAAAGAGGGGAAATTACTGAAGTCACCCAGCACCCAGAACTGAAATTTCAGAGATTTCATTTTCTGTTTAGGAAAAGACACGCAGTTAAGAGCCCATGCACACACCCTAAAAGCTGCAATCACTCGTGATTTTAAAGATTTTGAAGGACACATTATTTTAAGTCAGTCGACAAAACTACCGGTCAGCTCCTCCACATAGAAAAAGATAAAGACGGGAAGCAAAAAACAAAAAAACCACAGTCTGGCTTACTTGGTGTACAAATACATCGACTGGAATATCCAAGGGGCTTCCCTCTCGGCTTATCATGGAGATGAATCCAAATCCCATTCGCACGTTGAACCACTTGCAGTGGCCAGTTCCGTGCAAAACCTGGGATTCGTCCTCTGCCTGCTCTGGCAGCTTCCCGGGCTCTTCTCCACCACCTTTGCCTGCCCCGCCTGAGTAGAACAGGACAAAAAAGTCAAGTTAGTCAGTAGTCCCAAACAGTTCATTGAAAGGGGGGTGGGGGAAACCTGCTTGGGAGTGGGGAGCGGAAATGGGGGGGGAAGTTACTAAATGGTTGATTCCTTTTTTCTGCAGAAAATAAATTAAAGGGTTAAAGTGGGAAGCGGAGGAGGGAGGAAGCCACAACGTTCTATCGATCACAACTTCCACGTTTCTGTACATACGTGTAATTTTTCATTTAACTCCGTTTTTCAGCCACATATTACAGTAGAGCATGCGATACTTTACTTGCATATTGCTGATTTAACACTGATCTCATTTATAAAAAGAAATTTTCAGAGAAACTAATTCTTTCCGGCATGCACGAGGAGGAAAGAAATCGTGAAGAAGATTAGAACTAGTTAATGCACATGCGGCAGCATTGAATCCAGGGTTACTTGCAATGTGCATTCCCCTCCCCCCCAATAACTTTCAATTAAAGTTGGGGTGGAATGGGGGAGGGGGCAGGTGTATAAAAGTTTTCTCGGGCTCACTAACTGAAACTGCGCTTAATCACACTCAAACAATTCAAACAATAGCCCCCTGAAA
Source organism: Moschus berezovskii (assembly GCF_049115385.1). Taxonomy (NCBI): domain Eukaryota; kingdom Metazoa; phylum Chordata; class Mammalia; order Artiodactyla; family Moschidae; genus Moschus; species Moschus berezovskii. The sequence goes on from NC_142469.1 coordinate 50,766,197, forward strand.
GCTTTTCAAGTTGTGAATCAGTGTGGGCGGTACAAAACATTTTTGGAGATCTATAACAATAGGTTGCAGAAAGCCCCACTGCGCGACGGGGGGTGGGGGTATTGCTCAGTATTGGGGTAAAAAGGGGAAGGGGGGGACGGGCAAAGAAGGGTGGGAGAGGGGGAGGGGGAGAAGGAAGAGAGAAAATCACAGTAAAACAATAGAAAAGAAAATTAACCTTCGGCCATGTTGCCCCACGGGCCCTCTGCTCCAAACTCGTGAGATGAAAACTTTCCCTTTGGAACGGAGTGGTCTTCTGCATCAATCTAACATCTTGATTTTGTGCGATCACAAATTTAGCTCGCATGGTCTAATGTGCTTTCCCTCTTTTGATTTTTTTTCTCTTCTCTCTCCAGTTTCTGGCCCCCTGAGCACACGTGACTTTGTCAATTACATGCTTTCTTGCTACTAATTTCACCTCGGATCCTTAAGGGGCTGGCAAGAGGAAGAGATAACCAATCGCCATTTCATCTATGCTGACATCAAAATAATTTATGAATGAACACGAAAAACTCAAACATGTTATCTTAAAGACAATTTGGGACGCTTCTTTTACGATAAGTCAGAATGCCGATTTCGTGCTTTTACTTAAACACAATGGAGGGTCCTTGTGAATCGTCGATTTAGAGAAACGGCACAATCATATATGTGCACACGCGTGCCTAACACACAAGCCTGTCTAAATAATCTCATTTAGGGGGGAAAAGCCATTTAAATAAAGCAACCGATGTTATGCTTCCCCCCCCCCAAGAATTCAACTGATCGGTAACAACAAACCTGCTTAGGATGCAAATTTCACATTTAATTCAATTCTTAGAGGAAAATATGTAATTTACAAAGGATCTAATTGAACCTAATTACACATCCATGAAACTTTATATAATGGTAATCTACACCCACAGTAAGAGAAATGCACACAAGTACCTGATTGTGCCCTGAAATATTTTTCAAATTTAAAATAAAATCCTACCGGAAAAATCGCTATCACCTTCATGCAGTCAAACTGTGTTTAGGTTTACCGTTTCGGAACATTTTGGAGGGGGTTGGTAAGGAATTGTACTTCACAGGTTTCTCCGCCATCTCTTTCCGGGGGAGGAGATGTGATTAATGACTTCCTAAATAACAGCCCAGTTTTCCAGCCTAACATAGAGTGAACCTCAATCAGTGGTGATTGTTCCCCAAGAGCAAGGCGACGTGTGTATGGGCAGGGAGGGGGAGGGGAGCGCCAGGCAGGCGAGGTGAAGAGGAGCCAGAGAAAGAGGTGGGGGAGAAACAGCGGGCCAGAGTGGGGGGAGGGGTGGAAAAGAGGGGCCCGTGGGAGGAAAAAGGTAAATTCACATCTTATTGACTGCACCCTGACATTTTAAAAGTGCGCTACCAGTGGATACAAGAGTTGAATAAACGAAAATTTAATAACGGATTAGGCTCCTACCGTCCCTTCCACGGCCAGCACCCCAGTTTCAAAATGCTTATCCTTTTACCTTTCAGATTGTTACAAACGATTGTTGATTACTAGATGCTGACACCAATATTGCCTCCCTCATCGACTACTACAGTAACTATAGATCAACTGGAAATGCTTGATTTCCTTTAGAATATAAAATAACACCGATCTTTGAAACATTTAAACGCACCACCACCCTTTCCCCCACCCCACCCCCCATTTTCTTAAACAAGCAGTTTACCGAGAAACTGTACAGATACCACTTCCCTTCGGCAAAGCTACCGAGTTTACCCTCCCCCACCAAACCCGCAATCCACCTCCCCCCCCAACACACTCCTAACTCTTAACACTGTTTCACACAAACTAAAACGCAGGGATTCTGAGTCCAAAAGCTTTGGAAAACCCACAGAATTCACCTATTTACACCTCCTCCCCATATTAAACAATGAAATGGGCAATTATACTAATTAGTTCAGATCTGAAATAAATGGATGTATATAAATAAATGTTATTTTCAGCTGTTTGTGGTAAAAGGCTTCAATGACTTGAAGCTGATGAATTTGAAAAGATTTTTCGTCTGTTTCTTTCTTTTGTTGTTTCTCAAGAAAGGGAGCAAAGCTATCTCATTTTATTTACTTTGGTGGAGAGGGGGAGATAACCATGTGCCAGCTGGTAGGGAGGAAAGAAAAAGTATAAAAATGCAAATGATTTTGCAAGAGTCCCAAAAGCTTGAAGCTCTCAAAAAAAAAAAAATTGCTAACAAAACATTTACTTGGCATTACTTTATTAGAAATCAACTGATTACACTGACCTATAATGAAATAACTTTAACAATGGTACTCCAGGTTAAATGTTTTGAATAATAGGAAATATAAAAATTAATTTAAATCATAGTGGGGGTTTTAATATTTTAAATGAAAGAATCACTTTTAAAAATCAACATCTGATAACAAATAACATGAAAAGTATTAACACAAATTGAGGAAATGTCATTTTTTATGTAAAATTATCATAAAATTCACAGGCAGTGTAATTTAGTTTTGTCACTGACACACATCTATGATAAATAATATTTTATCTATGTTTGTTTTGAATGAGAAAATGGCCTAATCAGCATAAACTCAGAAACATGTAGGTGGGTTCTGAATTCTCATTTGTTCAATGTGATGAAATTCAAACCTATAAATAGAGATGAAAAGTGGGAAATACCATAAGTGAACCACATTGGATGATATGGGTTATGAGATTCAGTTTTGCCGGAATGGGGGCCTCCAGTATTAGTGGAATTAAGGTAGGGTTCACTGGACTGGTCACTGGTGTCAGAGGTTATCGACTCATTCATTTCCTGAGAGGGACATCGGCCTTTCAAGTCGTGTAGAAAGCTTTTTCCAACCGGGAACTTTGAGAAATCCTCTAACATTCATTCACTGAGAATTTAAGGCAAATGCATTTACATACCTGGGGGAGGGAGGGGGAGTGCGGAGAGTAAAAGAAAGGAGAGGAGGGGAGAGGAGAGGGAGGGGAAGCAGGGAAGGGAATGGGTAGGGAGGGAAGAGAAAGGACACAGTGACATGGAAAATACCAGTTTCCATTTCAGGGATATGGCACTGTCTTTGAAAATAGACTCATCTTTTCCTGCTCCCTGCCCTCAATCTTTTGAGCCTAAGATCCTTGTTTAAAACTAACCATAATCTTTTTAAGCTCACAGAGTTCTACTTTCACCTAAAATGGTCCCTTGAATCTCCTAGAACGCTTTCCAATTTGTCACCTTCCTGAAGTCTTCTGGTTTTAATTTTTTTCTCATTTCCTACTTGTTTTTAGTGCCAGAAAGACCTGTGCTTGACTCAAAACGCATGTTTTATACTGTGGAAGCCAAATGTTTCAGTAGCTTGATTTATCATACTTCTTTCAAAATGTCTTTAAAATGAGTTCAAGTAGCTACAAAAAATCCTCAACGCACTGGGGGTTAAAAAAAAAAATCAAGGAAATAACCTATTAAATGCCCGTTGGTTGTCACAATCTAAAATTTCTACAGTTAAGAAACGAAATAAACAATTTTTTCTTTCTTTTAAAAATTCCAACAGTACAACGCAAGGAGCCGAAAAAGGTTCCAGAGCCCACCGTTGTTGTTTTCAAGTAAAAGCAATGAGTGACTTCTATACAGCTGAAACAATGCTTTGGTTCTTCTTAAAACTAGGAGGAGGGGCTGCGGCACCACGGCGAGCGGCTCCACCCGTGCTCCCCTCCCGGCAAATGAGGCCGGGGTTGCAGCCCGCTCAGCCCTCGCAGCCGCGGAGCTTCACGCGCAGCCCCGCGCCCCAAGGTCGCCGAGACCCCCAGGTCAGCGGATCTGCCCCTTCCCTCCACCGCCCGCCCTTGCCACTTCCTCTCCCCTTTCTCTCTCCAGTCACCTTTTCTTTTATTCACATCACCACCTCAGTTCTAGAAGTTGAGCCCTTCCAAAGAAGGCTGAAGATTTTTCACTGGTTAGGGTACTTTCACATTTGTCATTTTGTCCCAACCAAATGAACACCGAACAAAAGGAATCCTTGCCTCCACTGGGATGGAGGCAACGTTTGGCGCAATCTGCTACCTTCATTGCATTTCCAGACATACATCATTTATAATCTGATCTTTTCATCTGTGATATGTCAAAGTCTCCTCAATCGGAAAAGTGAAGTCGGGGGGTGGGGGGCGGTTATCAGAGGCAACCAAGAAAAGGAGCACCCCACCCCCTACTCCCCGACCAGGCCATGCCTAAAATGGAGCTGTCTTCAGACCCCTGGCGCCGCCGTCCTTAAGGGAAGCCACGAAAACGTCGCCGTGCGCCTTTGGAGGGTCAAGAAAAGCCGTCTGTGGGGAAGGCAGTGGGGGGCAAAGGGAGTGGAGGGCGACCAGGGGCGATTTTAGGGAACCCCTTCTCTGGTCGCGGCGTGAGGTTTCCCGCGCAAAAGCTGCGGACTCGCACGTCGGGCAAACTGTTGCCGATCCCTCCCACTGCGTTTCAGTAAACTCCTTTACTGGCAAGTAACTTTCTTGAAATTCTTACAATACGGAGTCAAAAGAAAGCAGTGCCTCTGCTGTTGATCTTACAACAGAGGCACTTTAGAATATGGGGGCTATTTGTTTTTTTTCCCAAAGAGCACAATTCCGTTCTCATTTAATTTCCTTATCTGAAAGCAAACTGCTCTGTCTTAACACAATTGTTCCGATTGGGTAATTTTTACATAGCTATAAAACCCTCTTAAAATTTTTCCTTAAATATTTTAACATATTCCCCCCAGGTATAATTAAATAAAATTATGGAAATACAGAAAACAATAGCATTTTAAGTTTGGCAGACAAATTGCCTCTATAGTTCAAGCATTGAACAACAATGCTTGAAAACAACCATTTGCAAACGTTTTCTTCATTTTGGTTAGTTAAGTATTTAGAACAACAAAATTATTTCAGAAAGGGGATATTACTTTAACACCATCATTTTGTAAAAGTTTATTTTTTAAAACGAATAGTAAAAAATCAGTTAACATACTTCAATTGAAATAAAAAAAATTTTATTATCACTCCTCCCAAATATTTTCTGAATTGTCCTAAACAAACACTTGGCTATGTAATTTTAATTATGAAAGCAGTATGTTAGAGAAATCATTTAGTTATTATACCTTGCCCGGAATAGCACAAAATGAAGGTTGTATTTTATTTGAAAAAATGAGTCCCATGTTTTTCACCTGTACTACTTGAACAGGTATGCCTCATAACTTAAAGATCTTTTTGCAATAAATATTGAGTCTACAGAAATGACACTAAATAATGTAAGCATACAATTTTTCCCCCTCTGAAAGCAATGAATGAAAAGTTTATTCTTTAAAACTTAATCTCATCAAAGAAAATAATTAAGAGTAGGGGCTGTTTCCTAGGTATTCCCTTTAATATCTTCATTTTCGGTTTATTTGGGGGAAAAGGATAGGTAGGAGGAAAATAGAAAGGGAAAAAACAGTACAAGAGTAAAAGGTGAGGCAAATGAGAAGAAATCTTCAGGCTTTAAAGATGTCTCTGTGAGAGGAAAATCTGTGGAGAAAAAGCATCCAGCTACAAACTGGAGGCCAGAGTTCTGGTGCCATTTAATGACCTTGTGAGCTTGGATCATTAAGCTTTTCCAGCCCTGAGTTTCCTTACCTGCAAAGTGAGGACCCTGGAGCAGTTGATATTCAAGTCTTAGGCATAAATGTAATCTCTGACAATAATCTTTCTTTTGGGGAAAGTGCAACCTCTCCCTGGTGAACCCCTTTTTAATCACAAGGAAACACAGACATGAAACTTTATTGCACTCACTTAACACATCGGTGTTAACATTACTTCCAGCAGAAGAGAAAAGGGCCTCTGGACTGCCTCCAGTTTGCCCCCAAAGGAAAACCACAATGGAGAGTAAGGGGAAACTAGTTGGTAAATTAATATATTGTAGCAACTTTTCAGAATCTTCTTTTTCATGGTACTCTTTAGAGCATCACCTCTATGTCAAAGGATTCACTCTAGAAAAAAAGTAAAGTGCTGTCAAAAGACAATGCCAATCAGTGGTCTCCTCACTAAACCTTTTGATCCCTACTGCTTTCCTCTTTCTACCTACAATCCTGTATTTGATAAGCTTAATACTAGAATAATATTTTACTTGTACTTATAAATGCTCATGAACTCTGTCATCTTATAGCTTTTAAGAGTTTTGATAGTGTTAGTCAAAGAGAAGAGCCAAGACATTAAATCCACAAGAGCAGAAGCCAGAATAATACATTATCACATGCATTAGTGTCAGGGGCTCAGTGGGTCCAACTCTTTACAACCCCATGGACCGCAGTCCACGGAATATTCCAGGCAAGAAAATTGGGTTGCCATTTCCTTCTCCAGGGGATCTTTCCCACCCAGGGACCGAACCCCCATCTCCTGTGTCTTCTGCATGGCAGGTAGATTGTTTACTGCTGAGCCAAGGGGAAAGCCTGGCAATACACTGTTACTAATAAAACCATTTGGCAAGAAGAGTGCTGTCAGTTTTCAGTTCGTTTCAGTAATACAAGAGGACATTTATACATCAAAAACCTAGGTTTTAAAGTACACCTAAACAAATGAAAGGATATATATTTTTGAAGTGTAGGTTTAAGATGGTAAAAGTTCACATGATGCATTTTGTATTAATAGTATGTTAGTTGCTTAGACATGTCCATTCTTCACAACTCCATGGACTGGAGCCCACCAGGCTCCTCTGTACAAGGAATTCTCCAGGCAAGAATACTGGAGTGGGTAGCCATTCCCTTCGCCAGTGGAATCTTCCTGACCCAGGGATCAAACCAGGTCTCCTGCACTGCAGGAGCAATCTTTACTATCTGAGCCTCCATGGACGCCTATTAATAATATAAGGAGCAACTAATTTGATACAAACTGGTGAAAAGCAAAATAAATGGGACTTTCCTAGATTAGGAAAATTCTCTAATTTCCTGAAAAAATGTCTAATATATCACACTACTTATAGTAAATTATTTAAAAACAGCAGCAAGTCTCTATCGTTAATTTAACAAATACTGGTGAGTGCCTCTTTTCAAAATGAACTTACAAAAGGACTTACAAAAATGAACAAGCCACAACTACTTTTTATTCAGGTTCATATGCATTTAAATATTATCTATTTTGCCTGAAACAGGGAAAAAACAATCACAAAATTCAAATCTGCTAAAATTAGGAGGAAAAAGAGTTAATTAGAAGATTTCACCCTTGCAATTCTGGTGGGAGTACCAGTTTATAAATGAAGCGATCCGGAGTACAGTAGAATATATGGTACCCATCTTGCCACAGTGGAGAATTTCTGAGAGCTGTCACTTTTTCTCATATGCCTCCAGTGATCTTTTTTAATAAATGTTAGTTAAATAAAAATGTAATTGAAAAAAAGACTAACCTGGGGCTGATGAAACCTGGTTGAATGACCTCATTGTCTTCTGAAGAACCTAAAACCAGAGAGCTCAAGTCAGTACTACATTAATTGCTCATTTAATTGACTCTTCTTCAGCTTAATGGCTCATTAGAAAGCAGTAAAATGCTTAGGTTTTGACTCTGTGAAGTGACCTGTAAACTTTTTTTTTTTACAATTTAAGACTCACCTAGCAAAATTAGATAACCAATTGGCATAAACTTGCCTTTCATTCCAATTCAAGGACAGTAGTTTAAAAAAAGTTCTAAAACGTATTAAGATATACTCAAAGATTCAGATTTCAGAAATGATGCAGTTTAAAAAATTTTTAATATTTAATTTTACACTGCAATTCAAGAATCCCATTCTTTTTTAACCACAGTTAACAATGAACCCAACCCACAATATTGTGTTCCTTGATGAATTTATTTGACTATTCTCTTCAGACATCTTTTAGAAGATAAATCATGAGACTCTAATTGTGATACTACACCACCGATCCTGGGTCTATTACATATAAATACTTTTGGAGAAAAAATTAACTTTAATGGTGGTAAATTTAATCCCTGAATAAATTTAACTAAAGGGATCTAATGTGCATTAGCACAGATTTTAAAGAAAAAAGAGTTCTTTTTAAAAAATGAGTAAGTAATGATTTTCAAATATATCCACTGGCAGATGTCACAGTACAGTAAAACTTGCAATAAAGAGGTCACCCAGTAATGAAGTACAGCACTTGCAACAAAAACTCCTGATGACCACTGAATTATCTTCAGGTCAGAGTTATTATGGCTTGCAAAATAGATTGGTTTGAACATGCATCCACTCACCTGCTACTACCAGGATGTCATTCCCCTCTTAACTAAGTTTTACACTCTATATCTACTAAATCAATTCACAAAAAATAAATCATTATGTGTAAATTCTCAAGTCACAATCACATTTTTTTCTCAAAGCAAAATGGAGGGTTTTCCAAATTCAGAGTTCTACTGAATGTTGACCCAAGATTTTTCTTACAAAGGATGACAACCCCACTGAGTAAGATTTGAAAAGAATAGAGTAAGAATGTGAACAAAAGGCACGTGAACCTCTGTACATTAAATCCTTCAGTTATCCTCTGTTTACAATCAAAATACAGAGATAATGACAGATCCTAATGTTAACAAAATTCATTATCAAAACTTACTGAAGTTCTTTTCCTTTACATTGAGCCTATATTAATTTTGCACATTTGGTTTATGTGAGGGTGTATTTAAATATACATAAATTTCAGTAAAACCTAGCTCATATTTTTCTAATAGCCCACAGCACAGGCTTAATTTTCTCTGCTTGTATTTACAAAAAAAGTTCAAAATAACATATTCAAAGACTGTGGAAAAAACATGGAAAGTGTCTGCAAAAATTATTTTTTCAAATAATTCAGGTGCAAAACTACCATAAATGATAGACCTAATAAACTAAACATCAAATGGTGTAAGAATCAGCTAAATAACATTATTCAATTTTAAGATTTCTAACTAAGAGCTTTCTGGGTTTAGTGAAATCCAGTTAATCTGAATCATAAAGATGTTCAGATTTTTTACTATCCAAACTTACATGTGATGTTTTCAGTTACTGATAGTTTTAATGTTATCATCCTTTTCAAAGGAAAAGGTGGATTATTTCACAGATATCAATATATTCCAATGATGTTAAATAATGATTTAAAATTTTCAAAAACAAAAGAGTTGGAACAGAAAGTACAATTGTTTAAATATGAATATTAAAATCTACCTATATGAACAACTATGATAGGAATGATAGATTGTTATATAAAATATTCATAATACTAAATGTTCATATTCTTACTATAGGTAACTATTTTTTGAAAAGAAATAATAATGATAAATAATGAAAATAATTCTTTAATGGCAATGAAATATTCCCAAAACTGCTTTTTGTAATTTTACACATAGGCATTTTTATTTATTATGATGCATTTATCTGCCCCTTCACTAGAATAAGCCCTAATTATCATTTACATCTCCACTCAGACCTCTTTTCCTCCCTGTTCCACACTGAGTACAACGCCTCTACCATCCAGCACTGTACTGCAGCTAACTGTAAGTGCTCAAGAACCTGCTGTTCGCTCTCCCAACTGAACTCTGTGCTCTATGGTGGGAAGCAGAGTGTATATGTAGCTCATCATTGTAATCCAAACATTCGTTAGTGTTTAATACATTTTTTTTTTTAATGAACCAATGACAATGAACTTCTGAACCCTGGGTTGACGATCTCTAGGATGCCTTTTATGAATTAAATGGACACACAAATTTTTCTTAAAAACTATCTTTCTTCAAGAGAATGTGATACACAATCATCTGACTATTGCAAATATAAAATATGTACATATAAAGTGATTTCAATAATTTTATTTTAAATATACTATAGACTTACCAATATAAAATTGCCTAATTTAACACCATTCATTACAAACACTCAATTTCATATTTCCTCCTAGTAAAATATGTAAAATAATATCCTCAAGTACATTACATACTGTTGTTAATCCACTGTTGTAACTATTCAATGTAAAGAAAAACGATTACTATTATGCATTATACACTATAATTTATTTAAACTGACAAGCTGTTAAACCCAGAGAATTGAGTAATAATAAATAAAATACTGCTACATATTATTTAGAACTTTATTTAAATTCAATTTACATCATGTTAGCTTTTACTTCTAGTATTAATAAAATGCAACAGTAACTTCAGGTTGGCAAAGAACAGTTTAGTAATCAAGAATATTCACCATAATAAAAGCAAATTTATTTCATTATTCTCATCACCATAATTTCTCAACATCTACAAAAAGTAAACAAATTTTTGTTTCTTATCATTAGTATTTTCAAAACAATGTAAGCATAAAGTACATTATAGTTTTGCTAAATATTCACTTCATGCATGGCTTATAAAAATTTACAGTCTATTTACAGTATGTCTTAATCTGTCTTTGTAAAGCAAAGTAGGCAGGAATGTGACATTCCTTGCTTAGAAGAACAGTTAGTTGGGGGTAAAGTTTTTAAATGATTACTTAAAGTCACACAGCAAACCAAGTACAAACACCAGAGTGAACATAGTACAAACATCAGAGTAAAACCTAAAGCACAGTATTTATTTACACTTACTATAACTTAAATGTAGCATATACACATATGAAATAAAATGTTAGATGTGGAAGTTCAACGCTGACATGAATGTGTGTGTTTTATGAAAAATATTTAAATTGTCCTCTAAAGGAATGTTTCAAAGGTAGGAAATGTTTCAGTGTAATTATATTTTTACAAATTAGTCAATAGACTAAATTCAAATGCCACCTAAGCAAAATCAGGGTAAATTCTTGTGTAATTTAACTCAACATCCTACTGTAACTTCAGAAAAAACTGAAAATGCTACACCTTCAATTATACACAGAAACAAAATTTAAAGAAATAACCTATTTGAAACTTAAACAAATATTTACTTGTGACTTTATGTAATTGTTTTCCTGTTAAAACAGGAAACCTCACTGAACTATTTTGAAATTATCTTTAGAAAATGGAAAAAAATCAATATTTTTTAAAAAAACATTTCAAAATTCCATTTTTGTATTTATGAAGCAAAAATTACTTTTTATAATATATTTAAAAATCAGTTAACCTTAAACTAGAGGCTAGTACTTGTCATACTGCTACTCAATCAGAGATGAATTTAACTTTCTCAACCATTTTACATATTGAAATTTTATTGATTTCACATAAAAAACAGGCAGCTCTAGTCTTCTCTGCAACTACTGCAGTGAAAGGTAATATATTCTAGAAAATAAAAAATTTCAAAGAGTAATCATTTTAAGTCAACTGGCATATTGTCAAGATTGTTTAGAGGTACCAACCATAGCACAAATAATAATTGGTAAACACAATTCTTCAGCTTAAATGTGAATGTTGTAACACAACTAAGCCATGGCACAGTTGGGTTTGCTAATGCAAACAGTTTGTATTTTCTACCATATTAAACAACAGTTTTATATAATAAAGCTCACAGCTGAGTCATTTGTTGAGGTCATACTGAATGGGAGGAAAAATTACTGGTTTTAAATTTAAAAGAGTCAAAATAATGGCAGATGTCCCATCTTAAAGAAGCTGATCACGTATATTTTGAAGGCTTACCATAACTTTAAGACAAAAACTTTAAATTAGCTTCTTTTTTTTTTTTTGGATAGGTAAGAAGTGGATTTATTTAGAGAAACATACTCCACAGACAGTGTGGGCATCTCAGAAGGTGAGAGCAGCCCCAGGGTATGGGGCTGTCAGTTTTTATAGGAGTGGGTAATTTCAAGAGCTAATGAGTGGGAGTATTCCGGCTAGGAGCTTCTTGATATGATAAACAAAAATGATTCTAAGTAAATCTGAATATTTCTATATAAGTACAATATTAACAAGAAAATTTTATTTGATATACAATTTAAGTTTTGATATACATTAATGATTAAAAATTTTATCACAAGAGATTAACAACTAACTGAAAACTTTTAGTGCACTTGAAATAGTTTCAATAAACACTTTATAAAGATCAAGAGATGTTTTAGAGGCTGCTCACTTTTACATCACAGCCAGTGACCAAATAGTGTAATAAATGTAATTTTTTTTTAAATCAGGATTTTAACTAGCAAAGGAGACTATACCAAAAACCTAATGCGAAAAAGACAAAACATAATTTATACATGTCTTCTAAAATTTTTAATATATAAAAAAGTAAATTTTGTTTCTAACTTATACAGTATAAATTATTTACCTGACATGTTTTGTAGTGCCTGAAAGAAATGTTACATAAAAGAATTGTTTGGAAAAAATATATATAGTATTATGGCTCTCGCATTCCCCAATAAGAAATATTGATTTGAAAATTTATAAAAAATTTAAAACATGTTTTCCCACCAATAGAACTGGCCATTCAATGCTAAGTCCTTTTTCCTATATAATTAGGCTTTTGTTCAGCCATGAAAAAACTAGAAACTGATTGCTTGAAATGAGCTGCATGCCCTTTGTCCTGGTTTGTCACCTTTGACCCTTAATTTGATGATCCTGCATGTCAACCCATTCTATTTTTAGGAAAATAATGTCAAAGTTCTATGCCTAAAATAGTACTTTTTACTGAAATATTAAACACATTACAACATTCCTTTCAGGTAATTTCTACAGTGGTTTCATATCAGCGTTCATTTCACACAAAATTGTTAGGGGTGACAGCCTGGTGTTTAATCTTGCTTCAAACAATAGAAAATTCCCACAAAATGCTAAGTCGAGATTATTATAATTTCAAATTTATATTTTTCTTTTTATTTAAAAATGCATATATTATAATTATTTCTAGTAGAACTTATTTCATGAGTCATTTAATTTTATTATTTTGGTAACCACATGTTTTGATATTGGTTTTCATAGTGCCACTTTGACAGTGATATAAAACCAAGTCAAAAATTGCAAATATCAAATTCATACTGAAGTTTACAATGGTGCTCCCTAGAATTGCACAGTTTTTGAGAAAACTCACTGGTCTCTTAAATTGGTTTTAAAATCTTGTCTTTATCTGTAAGTAGCAACTTGCAAAGAAAGAGAAAACCTCTAGAACTGATCCCACTGATTTTACTGACATTACCCAAAATCAATGTTATATTAATATACTTCAGAGATGAAATTTCTCTATCATAATTTTTGGTTGATTTTAATGATTACCAAATTTCATCTGGGTAAAAAGAATATATACAAAATTATATATATATGAAATATATATAATTTTTTCTTACAATGATGATGCCATTTGAACATCTACACAATTTCTGTGTGCAGTTTTCAGTCAGATTTAGCAATGGCCAACATGGCTGTCTTGGTTCAGCACTATGGTCAGCGACTTCATAGCAAGTCACTGTCAGAGAAATCCAACACAGTGTACACGTATATACTGGGTAAGTTTCTCACACCAATATGATTCTATACTCCATACATTCCTAGATATGATCATATAAATCAATTTTAAGTATTGTAACGTAAAGAATTTTTAATTATGTGCGACAAACTAGAAATTCTTTACTATGTGGTTCATCAAAAACAGTTCAAAAACAACACTTATTTATAATCCAAACACAGTTCCTTCAAAAGGCAAGAAAATCAAGTACAGGCTCTAAAGCACTTAAACATAAAACCTTAGGAGTATTTAGTAGGACTACAGATTTTTAAAAGAAAATAATATTCTATTAAAAATTACCAAATAAGAAAACTCTTTAGTTGACCAAAATTTTGTATAGTCCCTTTCATAATCAATAGCTTAATTACTTCTGAACTGATTCATCTCTAAATCTCCATTTTCCTTTTTCTCCAATCAGTTCCACTGTGGATTAAGATAAATGTTAACAGATCACTTCCTGACTTGCTCTTCCTAATAAGGTCCCCCAAATTGGCAGTTTTCAATAGCACTTTGTTTAAAGAAACATCAACTCTATACCTGAAGACTGTCATGAAGAAGCCCATTACCTGAAAACACACATGCAAGGTATATTTAATAACTAATTTTTCTCTTAATCATGATTTGTAAATTATGATAGCAGTGTGTTATAAATACAAAAAAGTTACATGATTAGATAACAAACATTATCAAACTATTAGGTAAGATCTGCTTAATCTCTTTGTTCAGACTAAACAGGAAAATTAAAAAAACGCTTATATCCACTATATTTATGAAAATTCTACTAATTTACATGTACAACACACTTTAAGTCATTCTGAAGATTGTGAATACTACCATACTAAAACTTAATCTATTTCGCTTACACAGAAGTATAGTTCACTTCATTTACCCCCATTAATACAATTTTTAATCTAAATCCTGATTAACTTCACAAATTTTTCATTGTTTCTGAAAGAAACGTGGCACAGACATACAATAAGACACTCTACAATTTGACAAGGATTAATGGGGCTTGATCGCTGAATTATTTGGTTCCAGATCTATGGAGGAGCATCAATAAACAGTTCTAATAACCAACATGAACTACAGATTGATTCATATCCTTAAATTCTCTCGATATTTTAGTATCAAGCAATGATTAGCTGATCCTATTTGTAAAATGTAAAAGTCAAATAAAGCATTTTATTCATTTTTAGTACCTTCCCCTCCCCAGCAAGTACTAGAAAAAGGCCTATGTCAATTTAATTCTTAAAGCTCTTTAGGAAATTTGGGCACACTGGATTGCCCTATTTCATACATTCAGAGAGAAACAATAATGGGAAGCAAGAGCTGTCCCCCAAATGAACAAGGATCTATTTAATCACTAATCTAAATGGAACAGTATTACCTATTGTGTTGTTAATTTATAATATGACTTCTCTATTCCATTAGTGCAAACCCATAACAGAAAAAAACTAATGGCACAAATTCCATAATAATTAAATTTGTATTTTAAAATCACACAAAATGGCATAAATTTCCAATAGTTCAATTTAAAATTTTGAAGTTTCCCTGAAGTCTTTAAAAAATTAAACTGTGATGTTTCATAACTTATTGATGGACTTAAAAATATCCTTTACCATCAGATGCATTTTAAAAAGCGTTACTGTATTATCATCTAACTAAATACGGTAATAATCTGAACAAAAAAATGAAAGGATTTTTTTAAATCCGAATAAAAATCTTTTTGTCATACTTTTCTGAGGATGGTGTTAAATGTTTTAAATTCATTCTAACATCAGTTGTCATGTGTAATTTTAACTTCCACAATATTTTGACCAAGAAATTAAAAACTGCAATAAAACACGAGTCTATTTTCCTTTGCGTTAACAGTTATAGGGATAAAAATCCTCAATGGAGAATTTAGTTCTACGAGCAGTAATAATACTTGATAACGTTAATATCCTGTGGATGAAAACAAATCCACAGAGAGATCAGAAAGGAACTCAAGGAAACACAGGAACCTAAGATTTCAGTCTGTGTTACATGAAACAATTCAAAATGGCGGACTATTACTTACATTTAAAAAATTTCCGCAATGAGGGCACTAAATACATACTGCAAGATGTTACTCGAAAACACTCAATATTTACCAACGTGTAGTTAAAAAAAAAAAAAGTTTTGGGAGTACAAATCCTCGTAAGGCACCCGCATTCAGTGTTCCAGTCAGTAGTCAGTTACTGCTCCTGCGAATGTATCGATTCTTCTTTGGCTTTTTTCCTTTTCAAAAGCAACCTAGATCCAAGTGCGTTTTTCTCTGTTCTCCTCAAATCCTTAATTTTAATTCATGAATTTACATTACCAATCCCGAAGCAAAAAGGATCCCCGACGCCTGCGGCTACAAAGCAGCTCCGCGGCGGAGTGCGCGAAGGGCAGGAGCGGACGCCCCCTGGCGGCGCAGCCCCGCGGGCCCGGGGCGCCCGAACCCGCCGCCAGGACTCCAGCCCGCGCCGCACCATCGCGCCCGAGCGGCCCGCGCCCCCTCCGGACCCGGCCCGCCAGCGCCAGCGGCCGCGCGGCAAACCGCCACGGTGAGACCCGGCGGCCGCGTAGGCAGTGCCGCGCCGGCACACGGCGCCGACCCAGCGGCTCGGAGCTGGGAGAGAAAGGTGTGAACCCGGAAGTACATCGCTTGCCCGCATCTCGGTGGGAACACGGGGGGCAATAAATCAGGGCCGGCGAAGGCAGGACGCCGCTCCGGCTCCCGAACGGCAACTTGCTGCGAGACCTGTTACTTCCCCACCTGGCCCCGTCCTTCCCCCTCCCCGGCGCGCACGCCTCCTCCCTTCTCCCGGCTGCGCCGCACCGAGCTCCCCTCGACGTTGCTCACGTGCCAGACCCGGGGCCGCGAGCGCCGTCGGCACCCGCGCGCACCCCCGGCCCCTCGAGCACTCGCCCGGCCGCGGGGCGCGCTGCTTACCTCCGGGGCCTCATGGTCGCGTTGCTCGCCCGGGTGGAGCGGGGGAGAGGGTGTGAGTACGAGTGTGGCGTTCGGTCCGGGGACGGGGCGGAGGAAGGGGCCTGGACTCTGCCACTTCCTGAGGGAGCGAGGCGGCCGGACACCGGGGATGCGCGCGGCGGGGCCGGGCCGCTCAGCACACTGTGAGCCGGCGAGGGGACGCGGCGCGGAGGGGCCGGGGAGCGAGGGCGGCGCTCGGCTGCCGGGCTGGAATCCGCGGTCGCCGCCGCTCGGCCGCCACAGCCCGGCGGGGAGGAGGGGGCCGGGCCGGGGTGGGGGGGCCGCGGGGCGCGGCGGCGGCGGCGACACCAGGCTGCTCGACTGGAGCCCTGCGTCAGGCGGCGGCACGCGCACACCTGCCCGCCGCCGCTCCGGGCCGCACTATTGGCTGTCCGCGCGGAGCGCGCGAGATTGAACTTTCCATTCATTCTTGGGCCCGCCGGGCGCGCGCGGCGGCGGCGGAGCTTTCCCCGGGGACTCTCGAGGACGCGCGCTGCCCGCCCCAGCCCAAAGGCGCGTCCCCGCACGGGCTGTGGGCGCGCACGGCCGCTGCCGCCGGCTCTTCGCGTGGCGGTAGCGCGCGTCGGGGCCTGTCACTCGGGTCCCGCTGCGCGCTGCACGGGCTCCTGGAGGACCCTCAGCCGGCGGTCCCTGGGCTGCGCCTGGAGAGGCAGCAGCGAAACTCTAAGAAGGTACCAAATGGTATCCTCAGACCCGCGTCCGCTCCTTAACCAACAAACCCTCTGGAGGTACTGGTAGATAATGTATTCCTAACGGCAGTTCAGAGCAGTGAGTAAAGTAGTGAGCATCGTAGTGTCAGAAGTTGGGTGGAACCTAATATCAGTTCTACACTGTATTTCCTAAACAACAAAATACTGAACCTCAAATTAAATACAGACGTTGTCGCACACAATGCTCGAAGATCTGTGGCCAAAAATACTGTGCTGTATGTATCTATGGTATTTTTTCCCAAAATAACGCTTCCTTCGCCCCTGTTATTTTCTACCTAACGACTTCATAGTTATTTCTTGTCAAAGTTTCTATTTTCTCAGAACCAGATGCGAAGTCCTGATCAGTTATTGTCTGACCAGCTACAAAAATGACAGCCTTGTGATTTGTGAATGGATATGATCAAATATAGACTATTTGGTGGAACTGATTAAAAGGATTAAGTATTTCAGCCAACTAAAAACTAGATGTGTATGTATAACCAATTAAAGTCGAAAAATTTAAACATGACCAATAAAGGCCAGTTAGCTGGATAACCTGTGACTAAAAGGCAAGCCTCGAAACCATTCCTGTATAACGTTGATCATGTTTTTCCTTCCAGCTACTGGATTAGGATTAGGAAACCAGTTCATCTGTCAGGAATAACCAGTCTAGAAAAATCACTTATAGCCTGGGGTTGAGAGAAGTGCAGACAAACTAATCAGAAGCAAAATCCCTATGACTCCCTAAGAATTTTCCAGGTCGACCACCTTTGAAACATTCCCTAAATGGCTGCCTAATTTTCCACTGAGCGTGTGTACAACTTGACTAACTTTAAAGTTGCCTTTTCATTGGGAAGTTCATAAAGTACTTCACATTACTCATGGAGCAATACTGAGGATTCTTTTAGATACAATTCTTAGTTTTAACCATTGTATTAATCCACTGCAATTGATTTGCTACAATGCTGAATACTTTACAGTATGATTTCAAAGATAATTTAGTGGAAAAGGATGCAGACATTGATCACTGGGAATAAAAACAGCAATTATATATCACCATCTGAAATATATGATTTGATTTAAAAGCATTATGGTAAGTTTTTATTTATGAGTAGAGCTTACAAATGATACACTTACACCTACCAGGACACTTAAGGTCCCTTGGCTGTGCCTGGAGGAAGGCAGCAGCGAAATGGAGGACGGTACCAAATAATATCCTCAGCCTGCATGTCTGCTCCTTAACCAACAAACCCTCTGAAGATACTAGCAGATAATGAACTCCTAACGGCAGTTCAGAGCAATGAGTAACGTATTTCAGAATCTAGTGAGCATAGTAGTGTCAGAAGTTTGGGGGAACCTACTCTCCGTTCTGGGTTTCCTCCCCGCCAATACTCTTTCAGATGCTTTTTAAGACTTTAAGTATACTTATGTAATATCTGTTTAAACTCCTGAGAAGACTTGTAATAAGAAAACAAAAATTAAAAACATTAAAATATAACCTGGACTTGGTATTCCAAACAGTCACAAAGTCATCTTTCTTTTTTATTTCTTATTATTACAATGGTTCCATGCCACTGTTACAAAAATGAAAAATGAGACATTGTAATGCTTAATGTATTATTTCATATCAGGTGACAGAAAGGGAAGATAATGAACTTTGATAGACTAAGCACTTAGTAGAGAATATCTTATCATGATTAGAAGTGGATGAAAAGTCACAAGAGAAAGTTAAAAGCAAATGAATTTATCATTTGGGCATGGCCCACGGCAATTATTAAAAGTGTATTTTTCTCTGTTCATTTCTTTGCATTTGTGCTTTTTCAATAAAAATACTTTTAACTGAAAAAAAAAAAGTTGAAAATAAAATGATAATGATAAAAAAAATAATAAAGTAAACAAAATCTTTAAAAAATAAATAAATAAATAAAAGTGTATTTTTCTACCTGGGGCTGTGGTGATAATTTGTAAGTGAGTGAATGAAGGATGCTCAGTTGGGTCTGACTCTTTGCGGCCTCATTTACTGTAACCCGCCAGGCTCCTCTTTCCATGGAATTCTCCAGACAAGAATACGGGCATAGGTAGCCATTCCATCAGCAGGGGTCTTCCAGACCCAGAGGCTGAACCTGAGCTTGGTCTCCTGCATTGCAGGTAGATTCTTCACTGTCTGAGCCACCAGGGAAGACTAAATTGCTTTACTTTAAAAATTATATCTGATAATTACTCCCAGGGAGCACAAGTTTTATTTGTTTCTTTTTACCCATATTAATATCCTCAATGCCTACAACACTGCCTGACACATAGTAGAAAGAAATGTCATTTTTTAATTAGTGCATGAGGATGCATTCTGAATATATTTTCAAGCAATAATTAACAAGACATTTAGAAAATATAGAATACAGTGTATTATATCTCACTTTCCCCTTTTTTAGTGACTGTAGTGTATGAAAATAAATCCCAGACATCGTGACATTTTACTTATGCATTAGAAGTATTGAGTGTTATCATTTGAAAAACTAGGCTCTTTATGTCTTTATTCTCCTGCTCAAAAACAATTTCTAAATAGAGTTTGCTGCTGCTTCTGCTGCTAAGTCACTTCAGTCGGGTCCGACTCTCTGTGACCCCATAGACGGTAGCCCACCAAGCTCCCCATCCCTGGGATTCCCCAGGCAAGAACACTGGAGTGGGTTGCCATTTCCCTCTCCAATGGATGAAAATGTGAAAGTGAAGTTGCTCAGTCGTGTCCGACCCCTAGCGACCCCATGGACTGCAGCCTACCAGGCTCCTCTGTCCATGGGAGTTTCCAGGGAAGAGTACTGGAGTGGGTTGCCATTTCCTTCTCCGAAATAGAGTTTAAGAATAATGAAAGATTAGATTAAAAAAAAAGAAGAATAAATATTGTATTTGTATTATATTTGTTTGCTGGAGCCCACTCTAATTACTTCATCTTCATTTGATCATCTGCAAAGATCCTATTTCCAAATAAAGTCATGTTCACAGTATTGGGGGTTGCTGCTGCTGCTGCTGCTAAATCGCTTCAGTTGTGTCTGACTCTGTGCGACCCCATAGACGGCAGCCCACCAGGCTCCTCTGTCCATGGGATTTTCCAGGCAAGAGTACTGGAGTGGGGTGCCATTGCCTTCTTGCCTTCTCCGGTATTGGGGGTTAGGACTTAAGCAATTTTTGGAAGGGGCACAGTTCAGCCCATAAGGTATTGTTGTTAGAGCTAGCTGATTTTGCTTCTTAACTGATAGCTTTCTGCAGGTACTGACTAGATCCACATAGGATTTTTTTTCCTCCATTTATTATGGTAAGAGAAATAACTCCAGTCATGAAAGCTTGTTTTAAACCGCTATATGCCTATCAGAAACATAATTTATCTTCTTTTCAAAGTTTATAAAGCAAGCACTGTCATCCAGATTGTAGGGTAAGGTATCTATTGAATTCTCTCTCTCATATGCAAAAGAGAAAAATGAAAATTGACAGGAAGTTTAACCTTCATAAAAGTTATGACCAACTTGTACTTGCCAATAGAACTAGCAAAAATCCTAGTTTGACAGCACTGAGTGTTGGCAAGACTGAGTAAATCACTACCTTCATACCCTACTGAGGGAATGCAAAAGGGGTATGACATTTAGAAAGGACAATTTTGTGACATCTTTTGAAATTATAAGTGTAGCCTATGACCTAGCAATCCCTCTTTTGGAAAATATCCTACAGATACAAATGCCCACATGGCAAATTATGTATATACCTGAGTTGAACATTCTTATCATAGCAAATAGAATGGAAATAACCTGGATCCATCAACAGAGGTCATATAAATAAAAAGCAATGGTACGTTGATACAATGGATGGAAAGGACTCCAGAATACATTATTAAATATGAAAAGTCACATGCCAGATTCCACATATACTGCCTTTTGTCTGAGAAATAGAGGTGATAATATGAGTATACTGCTTATATTTGTTGTTATTTGCGTATAGAAACACTGGAAAGATACTTGGGAAATCAAACATTTGCCTATTGGGGATGAATAGGTCAGTGTGTGTAGACTAGGGGTGGGAGGAAGACGATATATGCCTGTTTAATAGTTTTGATATTTGAACCATGTGAATGTGTTAACTTTTTTGAAAAACTTTTAGTGAAAACAGTGAAGTGTGACAAGGTATTAATCCTGTTTCTATGAAAACCAATGCTACTTCTATGAAAACCAATGCTACTTCTATGAAAACCACTGTTTAAAATCTTTCTGCTTCTTGAAAACTCATTTGTTTAAAAAATATCTCCAGAAAATCAGAGAGAATGGACTAATGAAGCAAATGTAATAAAGCCTTAACTGTTGAATCTTGGTATAGGCGTGTGGTAGTTCATCATATTATTCTCTCTAATATGATGTGTCTGAATATCTTCATATTTCTTAAGTTCTCTCTGTTTACATATAGGTTTTCATTCTTCTCATTTATTTTTGGCTGTGCTGGGTCTTCGTTGCTGAGAAGACTGGGCTTCTCTAGTTGAAGAGAAAGGGAGCTACTCTCTAGTTGTAGTGGGTGGACTTCTCACTGAGGTGGCTTCTCTTGTTGCAGAGCACAGTCTTAGGTGCCCTGCAGAATGTGGGATCTTCCCAGACCAGGGATCGAATACATGTCCTTTGCATTGGTAGATGGATTCTTAACCACTGGACCACCAGGGAAGTCCCTCTAATGTTCTCTTAATCATTAGGATTTATAAAATCTCATGGGTTATATAAAAATTGGATAAATTTCTAAAAAGTTAGAGAAATCAGATGTCACTTAAAAATTGTTAGTGCTGCGCTTCCCTGGTGGCTCAGTGGTAAAGAATCCGCCTGCAAATGCAAGAGACACAGGTTCAGACCCTGGTCCAGGAAGATCCCACATGCCACAAAGCAGGTAAGCCCATGTGCCAGATCTGTTGAGCCTGTGCTCTGGTGTCCAGGAGCTGTAACTACTGAGCCCACATGCCACAACTTCTGAAGCCCACGCACCCTAGAGCCCATGCTCTGCAACAGGAGAAGCCATCTCAATGAGAAGCCAGTGCTCCACAACTAGAGAGTAGCCAGCCCCCACTCACTGCAACTGGAGAAAAGCCCACACAGCAACGAAGACCCAGCACAGCCAAAAATAAGTAAATAAAATTATTATTTTTTTAATTGTTAATGCCTAAATTTCTTGGCTTTGGAGGAGTCTACATAATTCAGAGCTTTAAGGCAGTTGGCTAGAAATAATTAGTAAAGCCTCCTTTGAGGTCAGACATGAGTTTGAGTGAACTCCGGGAGTTGGTGATGGACAGGGAGGCCTGGCATGCTATGATTCATGGGGTCGCAAAGAATCGGTCACGACTGAGTGACTGAACTGAACTGAAGCCAACAGGAGAAAAGGAATGCTTGGTTGAAAGATTACTTACTATTACAGTATCTTTCTATATGCAACCAACAGCCTTGCCAATAGTATATATCATAGTCATACACAGAACTGTAGACCCCAACTTTTTAAAATTGGATTTTCTCATCTAGCTCCAACTTCTAAAAGAATCATTATAGTTCATTTTTAAATTGTTAATTTTGATTGTATTTTAAATTATTAGAGCTATGGTATAAAAGCTGTATGTTTTACCTCATCAGTGAGCATATATCTCCTCCAATATATATATGTATTTATAGCATGTATACATACTTGTGTACTAAAACCATTACACTTTCTCTTCCTGCTCCCCTTTTCCCGGCATGTGTAATTCAATGTTTACATTAATGACTATGATTAAGAATGTTTATATAGTTAAGATTATATAACATAAGCTTATATAAGTGACGTGTTATTCTTACTCTGTACTGCATTTTTATTTCCTTGAGTTAACAATTGACTTTGTTTGCATAGGTTTCTGCGTACTTATTGCTGATTCAATCCAAAACTCTATGTTCAGACTATAAAAGTATATTATGTACATTGTAAAACATGTACAAAGTAGAAATTTAAAATAATGAGGTAAAAATCAAATTTCGATTTTGTATTTTCAATTTCTCATTGGATTGTCTTCTGCGCGCTTTCCACTTGGAAACCACTGGATTGGAGCATCCATGTTGGATGCCAAGGACGGTGCACAGTCCTGATCCTGCCCTGCTATTGCTTAAGGGCACAATGAAAATAGAAAAGTACAGATTAATAAAAATGTATCCTCCTTTTTGAGCAAACTCTGGGAAGTAGCAAAGGAGAGGGAAGCCTGGCATGCTGCAGTCCACAGGGTCACAGAGAGTTGGCCATGACTTAGTGACTGAACAACAGCATCATCCCCATTTCTTTACTTCTGCAAAACTGAGATCCAAGATTTAATGATGTGCATCAGTAGCATCATTTTTGTGTATTACAATATAATAATAATTTAGCCCCACTAGGACAGGTATGTTTGCTTTATTCTTTGGAGTAGGTACACAAAAAAATAGTTGTGGATTAGATCCAATAGATGAATACTTGCACCAGTTTCACCCAATTCTCCCAAGTCTTTGAACAGGAAAGGATTTATTAATACTAGCCACAGAAGGTCCAAAATACAGGGTCTTGCAATATTAAAACGGCAACTACATGTTTACCTCATACAGTAAAACATAAAGAGTTTGAAAAGCTTTGGCTAATTAAAAATTAGTCTTGAGGGGCTTTCCTGGTGGCTCAGTGGTAAAGAATCCACCTGCCAATGCAGGGGACACAGGTTCAATCCCTAGTCTAGGAACATCTCACATGCTGTGAAGCAACTAAGCCCACATTGCCACAACTACTGAAGCTCATATGCTCCTTGTGCATGTGTAATCACAGGCAAGAATTCTTTTTATGTGGCTTCTCACACAACTTCTCCTACCTTTGCTTGCTGCTGCTGCTGCTAAGTTGCTTCAGTCGTGTGCGACTGTGTGACCCCATAGACGGCAGCCCACCAGGCTCCCCTGTCCCTGGGATTCTCCAGGCAAGAACACTGGAGTGGGTTGCCATTTCCTTCTCTTACCTTTGCTTACTAGGAAGCAAAGATAGACAATTTTAGTTATTTAGGGAGGGAGGGGGCAATTGCTTCTAACTTTATTTGAGAAAAATAGAAGGTAAATGTATCAGAATAGAGGCTTGGTGGGTGGGGATGGTGAGTGTTGGCTACTGTGATGTGGGTAGCTGGGTTAAGGCCTTTACTTGGTTGCAAGCTGTTTGGACTTTGCAACTTCTGGGCCCCCGAGCTGGGCACACACCTGGAAGGTGATAGTGGTGGTCATCTCTGCCAGTGGGGTGGCCAGTGCGGGCGACGGGACAAGAATTTCAAGCATAGACACATTTGTTCTGAGTTGCTTCCTGGGTGGGGGGAATAGGGAGTGGTATGTGGGCAACATAGGTGGAGGCCCCTTTGTTAATCTTCAAAACATACCCATCTTTTTTTACATAAAATTATGATTGATTCACTAGCCACTGAATGAAAAGGTTAACAAATGACATACATATAAAAATAAATTCAGGTACTTCCATCTCTCTTCAATAATATTTCTCAGAACTTCTTCTAAATATAAATCGTAAGAGGTACTAAGGCAGTATAGTTCAAGGCTCCGTTGCGTAATAATCATTTAATGCAGAAAAGGAGTGCCTGGCATCATCTGCTTTTAGTTTCGTCAGAAACACAACATATGAGACAATACATTTTAAATAATTTTTATAATGGTTTTCTTTTTTTAAACTGGAAGTGCCCTTCAGACTTGTAGGTGGTGATAGCCATGAACCTGTATCTACTCATTTTTAGAGCCCATTTTCATTTAGATTTTCCCCCAACAAAAATTCACAGAGGGGTCAAGGACTGGCCTTAAAAACAGAATTATTGAGAAAAAAAGACTTTGGAGTTATTATGTTGCAACATATTTTGAAATGTCAAAAAACGGAAAAAAAGGTTGCCTCAAAACTTTGCAGATTTGCACACAGTTTGTCTTGTTATTTAACTTTAGCATAGATTATATTAAGCACTTGACTTTTTAAAATATAGAGTTGATGCATGAAGAATTCCAAATTGAGATCTGCCCTGGGTCATTTTCTCTTTTAGTCTTACCTTAGTAACTGAAATTGCTGTGCTTTCAGCACTACAGATCAAGCTAGAAAGCTAGTGTTAAAGTACAAATTGCACTCGGTGTTTAAGATAAGCATGGGAGCTTAAATTCCCTTGGTGTTTAAGATAATCATGGGAGTGTCCCTTAGTGGTAAAGAAACCACCTGCCCTAGCAGGAGCCACAGGTTTGATCACTGATCTGGGAGGATCCCACATGCCATAGAGTGACTAAGCCCATGAACCACAACTATTGAGCCTGTGTTCTAGAGCCCTGAGGCCATGTGCCAGAACTACCGAAGCCCTTGCACCCTAGAGCCGGTGCTCTGCAACAGGAGAAGCCCCTGCAGTGAGAAGCCTGCACACCACAAGTAGAGAAAAGCCCACGGAGCAATGAAGACTCAGCATAGCCAAAAATAAATAAATAAAATGATATATAAAGAGGATAAGCATGAACAAGTTAGCTCAAATTATGTAGCAGAATTAAAATATTGTGATAGCCATCTTTATTCCCATTTGTTAGAAACGCAATATAATCATGGCTGTTAACCTGAAGCAGGTGATAAACTAATGTTAAGCAGTCAGTAAAGCTATTCAGAAGTAAATCTAGCTGAAAACCAGAATGTATTTATTGTAAAGTGAATAGGGAGAAATTATATTGTAATTCATCACTTTTTTGTATGGTGGAAAATAACTTCGAAAACTGAAAAGACAGGGTGTGGGTAAAGAATTAACATGTATGAATCCTAAGTGCCAGACCCTGTTCTAAGCATTCACGGACATTATCTCATTTTCATCTCATAAGAAATCTATGAAATAAGCACAATGGTTTCCCTTTAGAGAGGTGGATTCTGAGGATCCTCAGTGTTTCTCACAGATCACCTACACCAAAACCACCCAGAGAGCTTAATAGAAGTTTAAATTCTTACACCTCAAATCAGATTCCCCTGAATCATAATTTCTGGGGCACCTTCAAGAGAACCAAAAGGCATAAAATACGTAAACTTTTTTGGTGAGTGGATGTTAAAGTCATCAGTTAATCTTTTTCTGTTCATGACAAAGTTCCTTAGTGACCAGTATCTGTGTCTATGATTACATTCCTATGTTATAAATGGTCAATTACTAATTTTTCAACCTGTAAATAAAGACAGTGTAATAGGAAAGAGACCAGCATTCTAGACTTTCATGTTTACCTAGTCTGTTCCTCAGTTGACTGCCAGGAATAGCATCAAAAGCAATTGTTAGGGCCATTCTTAAGGCACACTAGTAGTTATTTTAGTAATATATCCTTTTTATTTTGCTTTCCTTATTTCAGTCTCTCTTTTTCAGTATCTTATTGTACACCAGTTTTTCTTCTTCCCTTACTGTGCCTTGGGTTTGTTACTAGTTTCCGCTGACTTGATGAGGTATTGAATAATGCTCTATTCTACTTTCCCAGTTCTGAACCACTTACGATATATACAGAGAAGCAAGACAGATGGAGATTAAAAAGCTAGGTTGAAAACTAGGGCTTAGATCAACAACCAGTCAAGCTTCCTAATACTTCTCACCATACAAACCTTGGAATGACCCACTTACCTGGAATCACTGCTTCACATGTCGAGCCTTGAGAGTGGGAACAGAGACAAGTAGTAGCCTCCAGCCATGCTTTTAGAAGACAGTTTCAAGTCAGGTATGGGTATTAGTACCATTGTATTGAGACATATTTAGAATATATATGAGTATGTATTGTGACTGTGCAGCAGAGGGTTCTGCTTTTTTTTTTTTGCTGCCATGTAGCAGAGAGTTCTGGATAGAATAGTATGACATAGTCTGTGGCAATGGTTACGTTAACGGTGGGGTCACTCAGCTTCAGATGAAGCCTCCTAAAGTGTTATACAGAGAGGAATAAGACTGTCCCACCCTCACAGTATGTATAATTTAGTAAATAAAGGAGATAGGAAGAACTTATTTCAGTAGTAGCAATAAGAAGAGTGACAACAGCCAGCATTTATCGTGTGTTTACTGTATTCTAGGTGATCATAACACTCAGTTGATCCCTCCCACAGAATCCATTTTTCTAGGTACTAAAATAATTCTTTCTGTATAAGTAGATAAACGGACACTTGGTGGGGGGAGGAGTGGGTATTAAATAGTGTGCTCATGGACACACAGAACAGTAGGTCCTTAAGCTAAGATTTAAACTCAGGAAAAAGAATATGCCAAGTATTAATGAACACAAAACCCAGCATATAAGCTGGAAAGTCAAAATTAACTGGAAAGATGTGTTGGAAAGTATGGTTGCTTTCCTCAACAGACCAGCCCCTTGCCTAGAACACTGTAGCTGTTATTGAATTGTGTGTGATAACCATGATGAGCTTACCTTGAGTTTTGGAGAAGGAAGTGGCAAGAGTCATATTATGTGATTTTTGATTCGAATCTGTGTTTCCATGTTTTGCTAATGATCTGAAGAGAGACAGAAAGGAGAGGGTTTAACAGGCATGTTTCAGAACAGATGGAAGCCAAATCTGACAGTAAGAGAAGTGCCAAGATATCAGGTCCCAGAGATTATGGTGGGTTCAGACACAGATAGCTAGGGCAATTAGAATATGCAAGTAATTAGTGAGAACTAATTAGTTAACAACAGACTTCCAGCTTAAGCCTTGACCACATAAAGTGGCAAAGCCACTGAAATAGCTAAGGTAAAGCTTTAGAACAATGTTCCCAAAGTAGAACATTTAAATTGAAGCAGCAGACATAATTGTAAACAGGTCCAAAATACCTGAAGTGGGATATTTCTATTTTTCATAGCAGTAGCAAAGAAAACTAAAGATCATCATAGATATAAGTTAAGATTTACTCGGAAAGCAACGTGACTTGTACCTAAAAAGATGTATTTCTTTTATATCATTTTGTATATTTTTTCACTTTGTAAAATGAATAACTGTGGATTCACCAAGCAAAAATACTGGAGTGGGTTGCCATGCCCTCCTCCAGGGGATCTTCCCAACACAGGGATCGAACCCAGGTCTCCCACATTGCAAGGCGGGTCCTTTACCATCTGAGCCACCAGAGAAACTCCCAATAAAAGTTTATTTACATTAAACATTTACTTAGTTTAAAGAATTGTCATAGATTCCAGCTAGTAGCCTGTGCTTCTGAATCCTAGTAGGGTAGCCCAATGCTATCTTATATGAGGAAGTATAAGAAATATCTGATGGACAGGAGATGCAAGGATGCAGAAAGTGTCATTGCTTATTAATCTACCCATGTGAACTTCAAAGCAGGTCACAGAATTTTCTTTATTGTTTAGAGACTCAGGAGCCCTTGGAGAAAACTTTGTACCTAACAACTAGGTCCTTGTGATAATGAAATTAGTAAAAAGGGGAGATGAAATCCCCTCAACGTCTATGCAGAATGAAGGTTGAGATTAATGCATCAAGCAGAGAAAACTGTTGCCTACATAGCAAAAGAGACGTTCTTGCTGATCATCAGGAACAGAATATTCCTTTCAGCCTTTTTTTTTTTTTTTGTCTGTCATTCAGGTTCAGTGAATTTTGTTTATCTGTCCTTTCCTGTTTCCATCTGTTGTTGCCCATAGGTGCCTGTGGGAGGTGAGGTGGAGGGTATGAACATCCTGGGCCTGGTGGTGTTTGCCATCGTCTTTGGTGTGGCCCTGCAGAAGCTGGGCCCTGGGAGGGAGCTGCTCATCTGCTGCTTCAGCTCCTTCAGTGATACACCCTGGTGCTGGTCTGCTGGATCATGGGGTAAGTGGTGGAAGGAGGAACATCTGCTCCTTCAAACCGGATGGCCCAGACTCAAATTCAGTGTCAACTATTCCCTGGCTGTGTGACTTCGGGCAAGTGACTTTCTCTGTGCCTGTTTCCTCATCTGTAAGATGGGGACAGTGCTGTATTCCATAGGAGCTAAGACTGATCCCAGAACCTTCTTGATCCTACTGGAAGGTGACAAAAAGACAGCCGAGCTGTGGCCACAGCCTGGCTGTGGGCCATCTCCGTTTTTGAGATTTCAACGTCATCAAATGTTCACCTTTGGATCGATGACCAAAAATAGTGCCTGCTTGATAGGGTTATTATGAAGATGAAATGAGTGACTGAGGCATAAGTAAAGCACTTAGAAAGTGTTTTAAATGTCTAGCACCTACTAATCATTCACAATGTTGGCTACAATTATTACTATTATGTATGTGCTTTTGTTAAATGGCCTCAGATAAGGAGGGAAAAAAACACTCAGAGACATTCGACTTCACCCTTGCCACTTCCCTCTGCCTCATCTCCACATGGTATCACACTGATTCTCAGGACTCATCCTGGATCAGAAGGTCAGAAATCAGAAGGCGAGTGACTTTCCTGGAGGTCCAGTGATTGAGACTCCTAGCTGCCAATGTAGGAGGTGTGGGTTCAATCCCTGGTTGGGGAACAAGGATTCCCACATGCCATGCAGCACAGCCAAAAAAAAAAAAGAGAAAAAGAAATCTGGAGGTAAGTTAGGGCTTCTGCATTTTTACCGAGTCTTCCCCCAGTTCAAACCTGAGTCTGGGGTAGTTGATATCTAAGAAGTTGCTGTGTGGAACTAATAGAAACACTTGGTGGTCAGGTCAGAGCAGGCTCTGCAGCTGGACAGCCTGGCATCTCATCCCAGCGCTGCCATTTCCCAGCTCTGTGCCCTCAGTAACAACAAGTTACTTATCCTGCTGTTCCTCAGTTTCCCCATCTGGAAAATGGACTTGATGGTACCAGGCACAAGTGAGTAAAGTTCATAGGACAGCGCCTAACCCATAGCGTGCCTATAGTAAACAAGCTTAGCTTTGTCAAGCACTTGTATAACTTTTGGGCACATCCCATTGGCTAGAACCTGGGCATTTGGCCAAAACTAGGCGCACAGGTGGCTAGGAAATGGTGCTTTTCTTCTGTTATTAAAAAGGAAAAGAGGTTTGAAGACTGGTGGCTCAAGTGGTAAAGATTCTGCCTGCCAGTCCTGGGGACGTGGGTTTGATCCTTGGGTTGGGAAGATCCCCTGGAGAAGGAAACAGCAACTCACTCCAGTATTCTTGCCTGGGAAATCCCATGGACAGAGGAGCCTGGCAGGCTACAGTCCATGGAGTCACAAAGAGTCAGACATAGCAACTAAACAAGTTAACTGCTTCTATTCTGTCATCACTCTACAAATGAGCCCATCCAGTGATTCTTTTTTTATTTTGGTTATTGTGCTTTTCAGTTTTCTGTTTTCCATTTGATTCTTTTCCTTGTATTTCTTTGCTGCAGTTTTCTGCCTTTTCATTTGTTTCAAAGGAAATCATAATTGCTTTTTGAAGCTTATGGATTGCTCCCTACAGTCCATGTCAGATAATTCCAGTATCTGATGCACCTCAGTGTTGGCATTGTTTCTTTTTTTTTTTTTTTTCATTCAGCTGGTGATTTTCCTGCCTGTTAGTATTACAGGTGATTTTCTGTTGTGTCCTAGACATTTGGGCTGTTGTGTTAGGAAATTCCAGGTCCTGTTTAAATCTTTTTATTTTAGCAGCAGTCACCATGTTTAGGTTTAGCACGCACAACCTGGTCTACTTGTAGCCTGTGGTTTTAGTGACACTTTAATGTTGAGCCTTTATTGTTCTATTTTAGTCTGCTTGGCTCCTCTGGTGCCTCTAGGGTTTCCACTCATCCCTGCTGTTGCAACCTGTGGAGGTGAAAGTCACTTTCCCAGTCCCAGCCACCTGTCTCTGGGTTCGAAAAGGAAATCTTCAGCCCACACCGATAACAAGATTTTCCCCTGGGCCCTTGTTTTCAGAGGAGCTTCCCCTCTGTCCCCACTGCCAATGCCAATGCCTGCCTGCTGTTATTGGCAGGACTCTTCTTTGACCTAGAGGAGAAATGAGTCTACCTGGGCCATCTTCTTCCATCAGATGGGGGTTTAGGAGACATAGAGTATGAATTGCTTTTTATTGCTAGATCAGTTCAGTTCAGTCATTCAGTCATGTCTGACTCTTTGTGACCCCTTGGGCTGCAGCACGCCAGGCTTCCCTGTTCATCACCAACTCCTGGGGCTCGCTCAAACTCATGTCTGTCGTCAAGTCAGTGATGCCATCCAACCATCTCATGCTCTGTCATCCCCTTCTCCTCCTGCCTTCAATCGTTCCCAGCATCAGGGTCTTTTCCAGTGAGTCAGATCTTTGCATCAGGTGGCCAAAGTATTGGAGTTTCAGTTTCAGCATCAGTCCTTCCAATGAGTATTCAGGACTGATTTCCTTTAGGATGGACTTGCTGGATCTCCTTGCTGTACAAGGGACTCTCAAGAGTCTTCTCCAACACCACAATTCAAAAGCATCAATTATTTGGTGTTCAGCTTTCTTTATAGTCCAACTCTCACATCCATACATGACTACTGGAAAAACCATAGCTTTGACTAGATGGACCTTTGTCAGTAATGTCTCTGCTTTTTAATAATGCTGTCTAGGGTGGTCATAACTTTTCTTGCAAAGAGCAAGCGTCTTTTAATTTCATGGCTGCAGTCACCATCTGCAGTGATTTTGGAGCCCAGAATTTATTGCTGGGTAGGGAGGATCATAAGTTACCCAGCCACTGTGATGGTCCTTTAGTCTTGGGTCTCTAGCCAGTCTGCCTTTCCCTTTTAACCTTTCAGAGTCCTCTATGGTTGCTTCTTTTGTTATTTCCAGGGTTTATAGTTGTTCTTGGACAGACAAATCTATAGCATTTTGTCTGGACCAAAAGTCAACCAGAACAGCTATTTTAAAAGGCAGTGTTGTTGTAAATATTCTCCAACCAATCCTTAAAGGACCTGAAACATTCACTGAACAAATACTGTTGAGCACTTACTATGTGTCAGGAAGTGTCATGGAGATAAAAAATGAACAAAGTAGATTTGGTGCCTTTCCTCATAGCGGGGACTGACTGTTCAGTAGAATGGGGAATTATTTCATAGTAAAAGTTATACTTGGAGGCCAAAATGGTATCACTTAGAAAGAACACTTTCTCATCTGTCTGTCTTCCACTGTAGGGTCCATACAACAAAGACCAGGAGCACGTTATGGCTAGAGATGCAGAGAAGAGTGCCGACTTCAGAATGACAGTGAAAATAGTAGCCCAGAAAGCATTGCCAAGGAACAGAATCCTGCAATGTTTACCAAAGAAGAACATGAGCTACATGGGTAGGTCAAAGGAAGGGACTTGAGAGTCCTGGTCCTGATAGTAGGTAGAAGCTCAGGCCAATTCTCATCACCTCCCAGAAACACTGGGGAGAGATGTAGAGGATGGTTTGATTAGTCCAGGAGGTTGGACAGTAATAGGAAACATGTATAGGAGACAATTAAGGCTCTGTTTCACACAACTAATAAGAAGCCAAATTGGGAAAAAAATATCATCTCTGATACTGAGTCATGGAACAGTGTTTTTATCTAACAACTCCCTTTGCTATGGTGATGCTCCGACCTTCAAAATAAAGCTGTGGGGCAATTGGCCATAAAATAAACAATGGATTCAGAGTGTTGTGAGATGCTCAAAATATTTAGACTCTCAAGTTTCTTCAGGGTTCCCTAAAAGCTTGAAGCACAGGCATCCCTACTAAGCTGAACAGGTAACCTGAAAGGGGTTTCAATAATGATTAGTGTATTATGAGAGAACTATCTGATTCAGGTTAAAATATCTGTGTGTTTGTGAGCATCTGCAGTATAATCACTGTCTCACAGAAACAATGGGGAGGTTGTTTCAAGGGCCAATGATTGATACCTGTGGTCTACTGAGATGGAATAGTTTTCATGATGATTGGGAAAACCAGAGCACATCTATAAATGCAAAAGTAGTCCCAGCATCTTCAAATATTTGAATATTTGTAAAGTCAGTTAATTCAGTAAGAGGCCCTAGATCCCTTTTTCTTGAATATTTTCTTCAAATTGATAATTAGATTATATTGAATACAATTTTTGTTGCATTCCAATAAGATTAGTGCCCTTTCTCGGCCTGTGTACTTGTTCTAGTGTATTTATCTTCATTTGGAAAAATTTTATTATTGCTATTTCTTTTTAGTCATTATTCTACCCATTTTTCTATAAGGTATTTTCTTTTTATTTACACATAACCATTTCACATGTAAATTTCTGGTACTAAAATTGTATTTTCTGAAATATTAAAGCTGATTAATTTTCTAAACTTTAATCTTAAAGTTATTGAAATGAAACAAGTTTAGAACAGGATAGAGGACATAATGTACCAAGTAGAATTTTCAGAGATAAGAGTTTGGTGTATACTTTTCCATAGCATCAACAAAGCATTCTAATACTTTTGGTCATTTGTAGTTATTATCAGAGGTAAATCAAGATAATCAGCTGCCCAGTGTACCCCCATTTTAAAAAAATTTTGGCTGCACCGAGTGGCTTGCAGGGTCTTAGTTCTTGGGCAAGGGACGGAACCCAGCACCCTCAGCAGTGGAAGCACAGAGTCCTAACCATTGGACTGCCAGGGGATTCCCTGTACCCCCATTTTGAAAGTGCATGACTAAAAGCATGGGCGGTAGCAAGAACAGCAGAGACCAAGCTGCCTGGAGCCCGTTCTCTAGTGCAGATGGTCAGTTGTAACAGACCTTGTGGTCCCTCAGTTCAGTTGAGTTGCTCAGTCATGTCCAACTCTTTGCGACCCCATGAACCACAGCACGCCAGGCCTCCCTGTCCTTCACCAATTCCCGGAGTTTACCCAAACTCATGTCCATTGAGTCGGTGATGCCATCCAACCATCTCATCCTCTGTCGTCCCCTTCTCCTCCTGCCCTAATCTTTCCCAGCAACAGAACAAGCTTCTTCCAGCTCAGTGTTTTTCATGATGTACTCTGCATATAAGTTAAATAAGCAGGGTGACAGTATACAGCCTTGATGTACTCCTTTTCCTATTTGGAACCAGTCTGTTCAGCTCAGTTCAGTTCAGTCGCTCAGTCGTGTCCGACTCTTTGCGACTCCATGAATCACAGCACGCCAGGCCTCCCTGTCCATCACCAGCTCCCGGAGTTCACTCAAACTCATGTCCACTGAGTCGGTGATGCCATCCAGCCATCTCATTCTCTGTCGTCCCCCGTCTCCTCCCACCCCCAATCCCTCCTAGCATCAGACTCTTTTCCAGTGAGTAAACTCTTCGCATGAGGTGGCCAAAGTATTGGAGTTTCTGCTTTAGCATCAGTCCTTCCAATGAACACCCAGGTTTGATCTCCTCTAGAATGGACTGGTTGGATCTCCTTGCAGTCCAAGGGACTCTCAAGAGTCTTCTCCAGCACCACAGTTCAAAAGCATCAATTCTTCGGCGATCAGCTTTCTTCACAGTCCAACTCTCACATCCATACATGACCACGGGAAAAACCATAGCCTTAGCTACCATTAAAAAAATTCTCCAATCTGGATTCTTGGACCTTCTCAGGTGGCTCAGCAGTAAAGAATTGCCTTCCAAACAGGAGATATGGATTCAGGATTGGGAAGATCCCCTAGAGAAGGAAATGGCAGTCCACTCCAGTATTCTTGCCTGGGAAATCCCATGGATAGAGAAGCCCAGTGGGCTACAGTCCATGGAGTCACAAAAGAGCCCGACACGACTTATTGACTAAAAATAAAAACAACCTGGATTCTGAATCAGGGCAAGAGGGCTCTGAAGTATAAGAGAGAGAGGAGTCTATGTTGGAAGTCAAATTTGCTGCAAAGGAACAAAAACGATGGGATGAAAAAGGATCAGGAAAGAAAAAAAGGAAGGGAGGGAGAGAAAGGAAGGAAAGAAGGGAAAACGAAAAGGGTTAACCAATCTGTCACACTGACCTGATTTCTTAGCTAAAGTCTTTGGGGTTTTGTTTGTTGTCATTTGTTTTTATTGAAGTATAGTTGATTTACAATGTCCTGTTAATTTTCGATGTACGTCACATTCATATGTATGTGTACATACGTATGTATATATGTATATGTACTCTTTTTCAGATCTTTTCCCTTATTGATTATTATAAAATCTATAGAGGTTAGGGCTTCCTAATGGCTCAGTGGTAAAGAATCCACCTGCCAATGCAGGAGACAAAGGTTTTATCCCTGGTCTGGTAAGATCCCACATGCATGGGGCGACTAAGCCTGTGCGCAACAACTACTGAACCTGTGCCCTAGAGCCTGGGAGCTGCAACTACTGACCCAGGTGTTATAGCTACTGAAGCCCACACACCCTAAAGCTCTGTGTGTTCTGCAACAGGAGAGGCCACCCCAGTGAGAAGCCTGTTCTCTGCAACTAGAGTAGCCCCAGCTCTCTGCAACTAGAGAAAAGCCTGTGCAGCAACAAAGACCCAGCACAGCCAAATAAATAATTCTTTTTTTAATATTAAGGTTAGTTCCCTGTGCTATACCCATTGTTGGTTACCCATTTTATATATATAGTAGTGTGTGTATTTAACCAAATTCTTTGACTTATCCTTAAAGTAGAGAAAAACCCAACACCCAAGGACATTCCACTGAATAAGAACAATAAAATACTCTTCACAATTTGGCATACCTGGACAGTGGTGGAGTTTCTTTTTTTAACATAAAGCTGGCTTCTTTCAGCCAGAGGCTTTTAACCCCACCCACTTCTCTACACTTAGGCAACCAGGGGACTGGTTGATTATAGGATAAAAAGCATCAAAATGAAACCTCCACCTTTGTATTCTAAGGTAGTGATTCAGAGGTCCCCAGGTGAGTAAGGACATGCAATAAGATGATTCCACCACACTATTTCTTCAGCAAATTGCAAGAAACACTCCTGTGAAACCTGTGCAAAAATGCTAGAACAAACACGGAATGGACTAGAGGATGAAGAACAGAATTTTACAGAATTCCTTTGATTCTAGATTAAAGAAAATAAGGACTCTACAAAGCAAGAAAAGAATGTCAAATAACCCAAATTCCAGCTCTAACTCTCCATATTGTATTTACTAAAACAAGTAAACAAAAGCAGTCAAAGAATCTTTTTCTTCATCTTTAAAATGTAAAGGAAAATGTATGATCAAGTTGTACAGGAGAGACCTGCCGATACACATTGAACCCACTTAAACACAGAATTAAGTTCAAATAACTCTGGTAATGATACTTAGAAGGCAGAATCTAAATCTTATAATCACTAAAATAAAATCTTTGTGTGTAACAATGATTTAGCTAATAGTCTGGGACAAAATTCTCAGAGCATGCAAACAAAATGGTGAGGCTGGGGAAAATGGAAAGAAGGATTAGTGCCTTATTTTTCTTCTCTATCATAAGACATGCTCCATAGAAACGTTAATTCTGTGGTGTGATTTTTGCCATGTTTTTATTTTTAAGTGAGAAAAGCCTTTTTCATTTTCTTAAAACTAAATTCAGGTGATGCACGAGACTAGCTGTATTATAGAGCCTCACTTATTATAGAACTGTTACAGAAGAGATCTCTGAGACTATCTATGAAAATATCTAATGGCCTAACACATTCTATTGTTTCATTTCAGACTCGGAGCAAAATGATGCCAGTCAGCTGAGCCAAGTGTGTACATTCCTCACTCAACCCCAGACAGCTTAATAATGGTTCATTAAGCAGCTAATTAGACTTGCAGACCTTTCAGCCTGGCTCACAGACCCCACCCAGTCAACACACCTTTGCCGTGCTCCTTTCTCTTGGTGCTTCTCACTTGGCTTTGCTGTTTAGAAGTGGCCCAAGGGGAAGTTTTATATTCTAGGAAAAACAAGCAAACAACTTTTGTATTTTAACCATTCTGTCGGTGCAGTGATTTTTGGTTTGTTTTGTTGACTGTGCAGCAAAAGAGGTGCACTAGGGAACTCAGTGATTCCATGACCTAAATCTAAAAAAAGAGACTGAAAATAGTTGGGCAGGTGCCAAAAAGCTACACAGGCAGCACGTGTGCAGGACCATAACTAGTGTGGTTCTTTTGTGACGAACATCTTGCTCTCATGACCTGAAGGAAATCCCAAAGACATAGATTCAGACTCCACTTATTTGATTGAGATGATTGGGTATTGCTTATGGAGAATCCTTGCAGTTAGAATTTTGTCCTGGTCCTGCCTTGGCAGAGTGCCAGTTTGTGAACCTCCAGGGTCTGCAAACTGGTCATTTAAAGTGAGATTTTTGTTCTTGTTTTGAGAATTGTCATAATTGAATTTATTGTTTCCTAAATATAGTATTTTATGTATTTCAAGCAAACATTTTACTTATTTACCAATTATGTTTTTTCATCAATCATAATAAAGAAAAAAAATGAAACGGACCTCAGAACTGTGGGCAGGATTGCTGTTCATAAGTGCTGACATCTAGTGGTTGCACTTTAATAAAGTTCTTTATTAAAGGACTATCCAGGGAGTCTTTTCTGCGAGTTCTATCGTAAGTGATTTATTTATTTATTGTCTAAAAGACAATTCATGGTACACATTTTATTTACACTCTTGTACATTATCTTAATATAAGTGGGACCGCTTTTCTACTTGAGCTGTTTTTAAACCAAAGCAAAATAACCTATGTAGTACAAAGTGTTAAAATACAGCATAAAGATACAAAAACAGAGATACTAATTCTAACTGGGGCTTCCCTGATGGCTCAGTGGTAAAGAATCCACCTGCAGTGCAGGAGACGCAGGGGCCTTGGGTTCAAATCCCTGGGTCAGGAAGATCCTCTGGAGGAGGGCACGGCAACCCACTCCAGTATTCTTGCCTGAAAAAATCCCTCAGGTGGAGGAACCTGGTGAGCTACAGTACACGGGATCACAAAGCATTGGATGCGACTGAAGTGACTGAGCACGACAATTCTAATTAGGAGTGTAATTATCATGTTTTTTTTTTAATCACAATTTTGTCTAGAAAATCACAGAAACATAGATCACTGATTTGAAAGAAATGCATAAATTTGTAGCAAGGCTTTGTAGTTACAAAAACCAAATGAAATTACCAAAGAATGCACAGATTAATGTTTATTTCACCTTTGGGGCATATTCCTGTACACTTCACCAATGTTACATAAGGAAAAAGAAAAGCGAACCAAATGAAAAACTGAAATCAGAATCACTAATGTTATCAAGTAAGGAAGCAAAATCTAGCAGCCATCAGCAAGAGTACAACACAGGCAATTCTGTAAGAAGAAACAAAATTGCTAGAAAACTGTGTGCATCATACTCTTTCAAACCAGCAAAATGTGCTCCTACGTACAATGGAATATAAACAGAATTGTTCTCTTGTAAGGCACAGAAATGCAAATTCTTTTTTTTTACTCTTGTAGATGAATCAAATGTGTTTGTAATGGTTAATTAAGCTATTACAGAATGGGCCAGGAACAACACATTTATGGATTCTGGAGATGATGCCTGCTCCAATTCTTTAAGGACAGTGGACCTAGTGATGTCGACCTAGTGAAAGTCGCTCAGTTGTGTCCCACTCCATGGACTATACAGTCCATGGACTTCTCCAGGCCAGAATACTGGAGTGGGTAGCCTTTCCCTTCTCCAGGGGATCTTCCCTGGGATCTTCTCCAGGGATCGAACTCAGGTCTCCCTCATTGCAGGTGGATTCTTTACCAGGTGAGCCACAAGGGAAACCCAAGGATACTGGAGTGGGTAGCCTATCCATTCTCCAAGGGATCCCAGAATCGAACTGGGGTCTCCTCATTGAAGGCAGATTCTTTATCAACTGAGCTATCAGGGAAGCCCCAGTGGACAGTGGACACTCTAGCCAAAATTTTTTAAAAAAATATAAACACAGAAGTACAGGATAAAGGTAACTGAGGCTTCTCATTTCTTAACATCATTTAGATGGAAATCAAATTTAAATGCAGTCCAGCGTGCTTTTGAATTGGCTTTGGTTCAGCTCCCAGACCTTGATTGGTTGATGCAGTCTCCTATGAGAATACTCAGAAGGTGTCATCTTAAACAACATACCTATTTTTTATGGTGGAGCCGCTCTTAGTAGCTGTGTCTTCATGGGACTGATAACCTATCACTATCTTTGGAGGAAGTTCTAACCTTTCCTTGTCTCAGTTCAGTTCAGTTGCTCAGTCGTGTCCAACTTTGCGACCCCATGAACCACAGCACGCCAGGACTCCCTGTCCATAACCAACTCCCAGAGTCCACCAAAACCCATGTCCATTGAGTCGGTGATGCCATCCAACCATCTCATCCTCTGTCGTCCCCTTCTCCTCCTGCCCTCAATCTTTCCCAGCATCAGGGTCTTTTCAATTGAGTCAGCTCTTTGCATCAAGTGGCCAATGTATTGGAGCTTCAGCTTCAACATCGGTCCATCCAATGTACACCCAGGACTGATCTCCTTTAGGATGGACTGGCTGGATC
Organism: Moschus berezovskii; assembly: GCF_049115385.1. NCBI lineage: Eukaryota > Metazoa > Chordata > Mammalia > Artiodactyla > Moschidae > Moschus > Moschus berezovskii. The sequence continues at coordinate 50,805,708 of NC_142469.1, forward strand.
TCCTTGCAGTCCAAGGGACTTTCAAGAGTCTTCTCCAGCACCACAGTTCAAAAGCATCAATTCTTCGGCGATCAGCTTTCTTCACAGTCCAACTCTCACATCCATACATGACCACTGGAAAAACCATAGCCTTGACTGCTGCTGCTGCTGCTAAGTTGCTTCAGTCATGTCCGACTCTATGCGACCCCATAGACGGCAGCCCACCAGGCTCCCCTGTCCCTGGGTTTCTCCAGGCAAGAACGATGGAGTGGGTTGCCATTTCCTTCTCCAATGCATGAAAGTGAAAAGTGAAAGTGAAGTAGTTCAGTCTTTTCTGACTCTCAGCGACCCCATGGACTGCAGCCTACCAGGCTCCTCCGTCCATGGGATTTTCCAGGCAAGAATACTGGAGTGGGTTGCCATTTCCTTCTCCAATAGCCTTGACTGGACGGACCTTTGTTGACAAAGTAATGTCTCTGCTTTTTAATATGCTATCTAGGTTGTTCATAAGTTTCCTTCCAAGGAGTAAGCATCTTTTAATTTCATGGCTGCAATCAGCATCTGCAGTGATTTTGGAGCCCAGAAAAATAAAGTCAACCACTGTTTCCACTGTTTCCCCAACTATTTGCCATCAAGTGATGGGACCGGATGCCGTGATCTTAGTTTTCTGAATGTTGAGCTTTAACCCAAATTTTTCACTCTCGTCTTTCACTTTCATCAAGAGGCTCTTTAGTTCTTCACTTTCTGCCATAAGGGTGATGTCATCTGCATATCGGAGGTTATTGATATTTCTCCCAGCAATCTTGATTCCAGCTTGTGCTTCTTCCAGCCCAGTGTTCCTCATGATGTACTCTGCACATAAGTTAAATAAGCAGGGTGACAATATACAGTCTTGAACATTTCTTTTCCTATTTGGAACCAGTCTGTTGTTCCATATCCAGTTCTAACTGTTGCTTCCTGACCTGCATTCAGACTTCTGAAGAGGCAGGTGGTCTGGTATTCCCATCTCTTTCAGAATTTTCCACAGTTTATTGTGATCCACACAGTCAAATTCTTTGGCATAGTCAATAAAGCAGAGATAGATGTTTTTCTGAAACTCTCTTGCTTTTTCAATGATCCAGCCAATGTTGACAATTTGATCTCTGGTTCCTTGGCCTTTTCTAAAACCAGCTTGAACATCTGGAAGTTCACAGTTCATGTATTGCTGAAGCCTGGCAGGAGAATTTTGAGCATTACTTTACTAGCATGTGAGATGAGTGCAATTGTGCGTTAGTTTGAGCATTCTCTGGCATTTCTTTTCTTTGGGATTGGAATGAAAACTGACCTTTTTCAATCCTGTGGCCACTGCTAAGTTCTCCAAATTTGCTGACATATTGAATGCAGCACTTTCACAGCATCATCTTTCAAGATTTGAAATAGCTCAACTGGAATTCCATCACCTCCACTAGCTTTGTTCATAGTGATGCCTCCTAAGGCCCATTTGACTTCACACTCCAGGATGTGTGGCTCTAGATGAGTGTGAGTGATCACACCATCATGATTATCTGGGTCGTGAAGATCTTTTTTGTACAGTTCTGTGTATTCTTGCCATCTCTTCTTAATATCTTCTGCTTCTGTTAGGTCCTACCATTTCTGTCCTTTATTGAGCCCATCTTTGCATGAAATATTTCCTTGGTATCTCTAGTTTTCTTGAAGAGATCGCTAGTCTTTCCCATTCTATTGTTTTCCTCTATTGCTTTGCAGTGATCACCAAGGAAGGCTTTCTTATCTCTCCTTGCTATTCTTTGGAACTCTTCTTTCAAATGGGTGTATCTTTCCTTTTTGCTTTGGTACTTTTCTCAGCTATTTGTAAGGCCTCCTCAGACAGCCATATTGCTTTTTTGCATTTCTTTTTCTTGGGGATGGTCTTGATTCCTGTCTCCTGTACAATGTCATGAACCTCCATCCATAGTTCATCAGACACTCTATCAGATCTAGTCCCTTAAGTCTATTTCTTACTTCCACCGTATAGTCATAAGGGATTTGATTTAGGTCATACCTGAATGGTCTAGTGGTTTTCCCTGCTTTCTTCAATTTAAGTCTGAATTTGGCAATAAGGAGTTCATGATCTGAGCCACAGTCAGCTCGTGGTCTTGTTTTTGCTGACTGTATCGTGCTTCTCCATCTTTGGCTGCAAAGAATATAATCAATCTGATTGTCTACCCTTCCTATTATGTGTAACAGCGTCTCTCTTTTCACAGTCGAGTCCATATTGGTATTTTATCAGCTTTAGCTCTAACATTAACAACAGCACCACGTATATCATCACTGCAGTTGTCATCAAAAGATTCTTCAATAAGGCACAGCAGCATCTCTAGCCAAAAACGATTGAGATCACTTCGTCTCTGCTGTTTGTTCAGTGTTATTAGCCATCATCCTCCTTGTTTGTTTTTCTCATCTTCCCACATAGGCTCAATTCCATCCTTAAAAAGTGAGTAGTCACAGCTGGGCATTAAATTACTAGGCAACTGGATATGGTTGTACAGAGCCCAAAAGTCTTCAAGAGTATCAAACTTAGAGATCAGTTGAAGGTTTGCTTTTGCCAAGTTTTACTTATTTTTAAAAAGCTGGAGTGCCCATCTGTTCTGTAAAGGATGTTTAATATATTATTCTGGATTAGCCACCTCCTGATTAGATTTCTGTTTTCTTCTGTAGGTAGGGATTAGGAGTAGAGGTGGTTTCTGGTTCCACAGTCACCATCTTAGATCCCTCTCCATAATAAGTGATTTTGAAAGTACTTCAAAGTGTGGGTTATTTTGTTTCTCCTTATAAAACTATGTATTTCAAATGCTTTGGTTAAGAAAAACCAGTCTAAAACTTTGAAACTAAACACAGGATTTTCAGACTTTTCCCCCCTGCAACTATGCCCTTCAGAAGTGTGGTGCTTTCTCTTCATAACATCCTGCTCGATGCAGTGATTTTCAGGAAGGTCATGGAGGAGAGTGCAGGTCATGGAGTAGGGTGCAGGTAAGGAGTTTCCTGAACTTCTTGAAACACTAATTTTAAGTCAGTCTTTAGTTCCTGTTTTTTAATGTGGATAGCATTGCTGGATAGTCATGATGTTTAAATTTGTTGGAAATTCCTGGAAGCTTAGATCTCATACTATTTTGGTGATTAAAAAAAAGACCACTTAGAATAAAAACATACACTTATTAGGCATGTGCCCAGACTAGCCCTAGGGATACAACATGAATTATTGTGAACCTTAACACTGAGAAATCTTAATATCAGGAAGCCAAATGTGTCATAAAATAATTTTGATTTAGTATGAGAGGTAATGCATTGGAATTCCAGTAGAACTATTCAAAACCCTAAAGAAGGATGCCATCAAGGTATTGCATTCAATATGTCAGCAAATCTGGAAGACCCAGCAGTGGCTACAAAACTGGAAAAGGTCAGTCCTCATCTTGATTCCCAAGGGTAGTACCAAAGAATGTGCTAACCATCGGACAATCGCACTCATCTCCAATGCTAGTAAGGTCATGCTTAAAATCTTGCATGCTAGGCTTTAGCATTGTGCGAACCAAGAACTTCCAGATGTTCAAGCTGGGTTTAGAAAAGGAAGAGGAACCAGAGATCAAATTGCCAATATTTGCTGAATCATAGAGAAAGCTAGGGGATTCCAGAGAAACATCTACCTCTGTTTCATCAACTACACCAAAGCATTTGACTGTGTGGATCATAATAAACTGTGGAAAGCTCTTATGGAGATGGGAATACCAGACCATCTTACCTTTCTCCTGAGAAAGCTGTATGCAGGTCAAGAAGCAACAGTTAGAACCCTATATGGAACAACTGATTTGTTCAAGGTTGAGCAAGGAGTACAGCAGTACTGTCTGCTGTCACCCTGTTTGTTTATATGCTGAGCACATCATGAGAAATGCCAGGCTGGATGAGTTGCTGCTGCTGCTAAGTCACTTCAGTCGTGTCCAACTCTGTGTGACCCCATAGACGGAAGCCCACCAGGCTCCCCTGTCCCTGGGATTCTCCAGGCAAGAACACTGGAGTGGGTTGCCATTTCCTTCTCCAATGTGTGAAAGTGGAAAGTGAAAGTGAAAGTGAAGTCGTGTCCGACCCTTAGCAACCCCACAGACTGCAGCCTACCAGGCTCCTCCATCCATGGGATTTTCTAGGCAATAGTACTGGAGTGGATTGCTGGATGAGTTACAAGCTGGAATCAAGACAGGTGGGAGAAACATCAACAACCTCAGATATGGAGATGATGCCACTCTAATGGCAGAAAGTGAAGAGGAACTAAAGAGCCTCTTGATGAGAGTGAGGGAAGAGTGTGAAAGAACAAACTTAAAACTAAATATTAAAAAAATAAATAAGATCATGGCATCCAGCCCCAATACTTCATGACAGATAGAGGAGGGGAAAGGTGGAAGTAGTGACAGATTTCTTCTTCTTGGGCTCTAAAATCACTGCGGATGGTGACTATGGCCATGAAATCAGATGTTTTCTTTTTGGCAGGAAAGTTTATAACAAACCTAGACTGTGTGTTGAAAAGCAGAGACATTACTTTTCTGACAAAGGTCCATATAGTCAAGGCTATGGTCTTTCCAGTGGTCACATATAGTTGTGAGAACTGGACCATGAAGAAGGCAGAATGCTGAAGAATTGATGCCTTCAAACTGTGATGCTGCAGAAGACTCCTGAGAGTCCCTTGGACAGCAAGGAGATCAAACCAGTCAATCCCAAAGGAAATCAACCCTGAATATTCATTGGAAGAACTGATGCTGAAGCTGAAACTCCAGTATTTTGGTCATCTGTTGTGAACAGCTGACTCGTTGGAAAAGTCCCTGATGCCAGGAAAGATTGAGGGCAGAAGAAGAGGGCGTCAGAGGATGAGATGGCTGGATGGCATCAGTGATGCAACATACATGAACTTGGGCAAACTCTGGGAGATGGTGAGGGACAGGGAGGCCTGGCGTGCTGCAATCCATGAGGTGGCAAAGAGTCGGACATGACAGGACGACTGAACAACGGCAGCAAATGAAAGGTAAAACTTTTGATTGTGCAAAGCACAAAGGAGAAAGTTACCTGAGAGATGGAAAATCTTCACAAAGAAGTGATCTACAAGCCAGGTTTTGAAAATTATTTATGAATTACCCAGGTGACAAAACAGAGGCATTCCAGACAGGCCATTAGCCACTCAACAAATATTTATATTGAATAGATATAGTATATATTTATATATACTATATATAGTATATATATGCACGGTTATATATATATAAAACCATGGTTATATATATATATGGTTTTATATATATATATATATTTAGTATATATATAGGCATATAGTAGGTGCCTCATGGGTTATAACATGTGCAAAGGCTGGAGATATAAATGATATTTTAGAATGTTATTGCCAAAGCAGAAAATAAGATAAATAGATGGAGCAGTAGGAAATGAAGGTGTGAACTGAGGAAAGACATATCCAAATTCAAATCCCATATCCACCACACTTACTTGGTCTATGCTGCTGCTGCTGCCAAGTCGCTTCAGTCGTGTCCGACTCTGTGTGACCCCATAGACGGCAGCCCACCAGGCTCCCCCTTCCCTGGGATTCTCCAGGCAAGAACACTGGAGTGGGTTGCTATTTCCTTCTCCAATGTGTGAAAGTGAAAAGTGAAAGTGAAGTCGCTCAGTCATGTCCGACCCTTAGCGACCCCATGGACTGCAGCCTACCAGGCTCCTCCATCCATGGGATTTTCCAGGCAAGAGTACTGGAGTGGCTTGCCATTGCCTTCTCCGGAACTTCAGCAAATAACATAAATTCATTAAATATCAGCTCTCCCAGCCGAACAATATAAGAAAGACTGTTTATTAGATTATTGGAAAAGTCAAAGGAGCTTATAGTTGTAAAAGTTCATGGCATCGAACAAGGTCTAAAATATTAATTATTATATCTTTCATCTTTTGCTGAATAATAACTACAAAATATTTGTGGCCTACAATAATTAGCATTTATTTTCATGTTCATTGAGTCTGCAGGTCAACTGGTGATCAAATGATCTAGGCTGTGGTTGGCCAGGAAGTTCTGCTTCAAGCTTGTCTGCTTAACCCACATATCTCATTCTGGGCTCAGATTGCAGGGACAAAGGCAATCAGGGTATATTCTTCTTAGAGTGATGGCAGAAGCACAAGCCCAACCATGCAAGCTCCTTTCAAGCCTCTATTCATGCCACATTCCTAACATACCTTCAGTCAAAGCAATCACATGGCTAAGTCAAAAGTCAGAGGGCGGGAAAGCACTCTGTGCCTCCATGGAAAAATGACAAGGATGTGGATGTATAATACAGAGAGGAATAAGGTTTGGCAGTGATTTACTTTGTTATATATTATAGCAAAGGCCTTGTGTATTATCCTAAGGAGTTTGAACTTCATTTTTCAGGTAATGGCAAAACACCTGATCAAACCTGTGATTTTGTTTACTTATTTTTGATATTTATTTTATTTGTCTGTGCTGGGCCTTAGTTGTGGCATGTGGGATCTTTCTTTTTTTTTTTTTTTCAATTTTGGCTGTGCTTGGTCTTTGTTTGCACCGGGGCTTTTCTCTAATTGCAGTGAGCAGGGGCCATTCTCTATTTGCAGTGTGCAGGCTTCTCATTACAGTGGCTTCTTTTGTTTTGGAGCATGGACTCTAGGACACATGGGCTTCAGTAGTTGCTGCACGTGGGGTCAGTAGTTGCAGCTTATGGGCTCCAGAGTACAGGCTCAGTAATTGTAGCCCATGAGCTTAATTGCCCTATGCCATGTGGGATCTTCCTGGACCAGGGATTGAACTGGTGTCCCCTGCATTGCAAGGCAGACTCCCAACCACTAAACCACCAGGGAAACCCCCCAGACAGGATCTTCAATCTTGGTTGCAGCACATGCGCTCTTTTAGTTGCAGCATTTGGGATGTTTTATCTCAGCATGTGGGATCCAGTTCCCCGACCAGAGATCAAACCCAGGCCTCCTGCATTGGAAGCTGAGTGTTAGCCACTGGACCACCAGGGAGGTCCCAAACCTGATTTTAGAACACAGGTTGCCCTGATGTCGCGGAGAAGAGAACTGAAGACAAATATGACTAAAAGCAGAAATACCCTGACTAAATAAAATAATATGTTGTGGTGATCTTAAAGATGACAAAGGCCTGAGCTAGAGTGGTGCCTTGGCCTGCATCGAGGCAACAGAGTCCACTGAATAAAAAAGAAGAGAGTAATACTGTAGGTTAAATCCTGAGGTTGAATCACGAAAAATTTATTAATTTTATTTTATTGCTTTGTTCATTAAAATTATTGAATAAATCTGACCAGAGCAGTTCTTCAGGCCATGGAATTTAGACTTAATAAATGAGAAGTAATCTTTAATTGCTCCTTTAGTCTCCTGTTGGATGATGTAGAAAGTGAACTCAGAGGTTTACTAGAGGCAGCTTATACTGACTTGGTAAGAACCAAATGTTAAGTTATCAGGAATTTTGTGAGCCAGTTGACTTACGTGTTAAAAATTAAAATGTTGATTTATATTATTAAAAATTAAACTGTATAAACTTACAATGAAATATACTGAAAATAAAGATAATTACTCTGCTTCCAGTCAAGATGAAGTAACAGGAAGTGGATTGACTTGTCCCAGGTGGCGCTAGTGGTAAAAAACGCACCTGCCAATGCAGGAGATGTAAAAGACATGAGTTCAATCCCTGGGTCGGAGCGATCCCCTGGAGGAGGGCATAGCAATCCACTGCAGTATTCTTGCCTGGAGAATGCCATGGACAGAGGAGTCTGGCGGGGTCTCAAAGAGTTGGACACGACTGAAGTGACTTAGCACTGAGAAAGCTTACTGCCGTGAGAAAGGTTCCCAGTCATGGAGCAGAGAGGGAGCATGCCAGCAGAGCCCAGGACTCACTGAGCTGAGGAGACAGACCTGAGGGTCCAGGATAGCAAGGGAGCTCCAGTTCTCAGGCCAATACCAGGGGAGAGACCTGCAGGGAGAGAGCATCTTAGAACTCTGGATAGGGTCCCACTGGAATATTATGCAGAGTACCAACCAGTACATGCATGAAAGAAAATAATTTGATCCTGGAAAAACAACTATCTGAAAGGATTACAGGAAATAGTAGTCTGTGCTCACACATGATCTGAAATAGTGCCTGTTCCCACAGCTGGAAAAACTCATAATTTGGATAAAATACTCAGAAAGGCCTTGGTACTAGGGAACATCCAAATCTAGACTAAACACTGTTCTGGCCTCACCTTAAAAACCCTGAAAATTGAGGCCCGAAAGGAACAAACCATTTTCAAATAACTTTACTACATCTCAGGAAAAGCTCAAGAAGATGTACAGGAGTAAATCAATATGCTGCACTCAACAAAGTAAAATTCAGAGTGTCTAACCCAAGATTACAGGATTGCAAAGAAGCAGGAAAACAGGAGCTGGAGAAAGAAAAATTAATCAATTAAAACCAACTCAGAACATACAGTGTTCATAACTGGCAGAAAGACTAAAAAACTGTTATTTATTGTAGCTGTATTCTATGTGCTCAACATTTAAGCACAAACACAGACTTTCATTTAAGCACAAACACAGACGTTAGGAAGTTGGTGAAGTTGAATACATAGCAATAGAAATGAAACCCAAAGAGTAAAAAGAAAATTTTTAAATGAAATGAGCATCACTGAACTTGGAGATATAAACAACCCAAATATCAATCAGTAGGTAAATGGATAAACAAATTATAGTTGTTCATACTATATGGCTTAGCAATGAAAAGAATAAGTCATTGATACGTACAATATGGGTGAATCTCAAAATAGTCTCTGAGAGAAGTATCATAATGAAAGGGTATACATTGTATGATTCTACCCATATAAAGTTCTGGAAAATCCAAATTATAGTGACAGCAGATATCAGTGATTGCCTGAGGAACAGAGTAAGGATGCAAGGGGCTGAAGGAAGGGATTACAAAAGAGTACAAGGGAAGTTTGGGGGTGATGGATATTCTATTGATGGTTTCATGGGTACATAAATATATCAAAAATTATCAAATTGTACACTTTGCACATGTGCTTTTTATTTTATGCCAATTAGACCTCAGTTTAAAAAAAAAGTCTGACCCACAGTGGTGACTGAGTAAAATTTAGCTGTATTGAACACACACACACACAGATAAGAAATATTCAGAACTTACCATTTCCTAATTATTTTTCCACATTCTATTGTCATCTCTGTTCTTGGGATTACTGTTTACATCTATTGTATCAGTATGGTAACATATGATATTGTGCCACTTTTCATCTCTGCACAGTTCCACATTTACTGATATCATGCTGGTAGCTTGAAATGGGTCATGGTGGGAACATATACATCACAGAAATTGGCAAATGCTACAAATCACAGCCACTCACCTTCCACCCCACCCCCACCCCAATTACAAGAGCTGTAGTTAGTTAGAGATACAGGTCTAAAACCAGGCATTCTGTTCCTAAGTCCAGTGATCCTTTCACCAAACCGTGCTATGCATCTCACCAGGGTAACTAGAAACTGCTGAGAAACACACAGGGGAGTGGCAGACTGAAGCTGAGACTGAAAGGGCCATTTCCTCTGCCTCCCAGCCCGAGGAGCAGCATGCGTTAACACTTTGAGTCACAAGACATTTTCTTCATTGTTTCCTCTCATTTTCATTTCTTCCCCACTCCCTGAACTCCCTTTCCACCTTCTTTTCATCCGATAAAGAAACAGATCTGCTCTTAGACAGCAGTGCTTAGCAAAAAGGGATACATTATTTATAGTGGAATTTCAGCAATCTCTGAAAATGAATTTTCATTTAGCAAGGGTTCTTCCCAACACTTCTTGATGATGATATATTAATATGTCAACTATATTTCTGCTCTAAAATGGGACATATAATTTAAAGATGAAATTTATGCATTTCCACGGTTTGTTTGAAACCTGGATTTTACCAGAAAAGCCACATATGCCAAATTTCTGTCTTCACAAGCCTGTGTGTATAACAAATAGAGTTAAATTAGTTAGTTAAATGTTAATCACTTAGTCGTGTCCAAATCTTCATTTCCCCATGGGCTGTAACTCTTCAGGCTCCTCTTTCCATGGAAATCTCCAGGCAAGAGCACTGGAGTGGATGGCCATCCCTTCTCCAGGGGATCTTCCCAACCCATGGATCAAATCCAGGTCTCCTGCATTGCAGGCAGTTTCTTTACCATTTGAGCCATCAGGGAAGCCTGGAGTTAAATAAGGGATCAATCAAATTTCACATTCCTGCCCCCAACAACTATCACTGGACTTCCAGAATCCCTCTGAATTCTTAGGGCATGTTTCACATCAGCTTAGGAAGTCTTCTCAAATGCTCTGGGGTTTTGGTTACCTGGTTAATGTGTTTCCCAGGAAGGGAAGCCCCTGAAAGTGGTGCCTGGCACTGTTGCCTATGTCCAGTATAAGGTAGAATCTATTGAAGGTGCCATCTCTCATTGCTTTCAGAGCTGCCAAATCTGGAGGTGCCAAAGCAGCCCTATATTTTCTATTGCTGGTGATGCCAAGTCATGCTGATCTGTGAAAAGACATGTGGAGGATACCCCTCTTCCTGGATTATCTCAAGCTGTGTTCCCCTAGCTCCTAGAGTGCCATATAATACATTCCTTGGAATTTTTGGTAACTTTTCTTTCTGGAGGGCTCCAATAAGAACAAATGGAGTGGAGTCTGGGGACAAGGATCCAAGACACAGAACTTACTGTTTCTTCCATCTTTGGCTTCAGGTATGTGATTGAGAGGAAGGGGGACTATGCAGGTGTCAGAGATGGCAGAGGAGAAAAGAAAAGTAGAAAAACAAGATAGAAATCTGGTCCAGACATGTATAAATGCTGGTTTTGACTCAATAGGGCTCTGCTACATCCAATCATGTAAATAACCTTTAATTTTTCCTATCGTGGTAAAAATTGGTCTCATTTAAACTCCTTGAACTAATTCTTACCATACTGGTGAGATGTCTGGGTGGCACATACAGAGATGGTCCGCGGTTGTTTAAGGAAATTATACAAGTGTTAGATCATATCGCCCAGTAGCTTAGCTTTTGTTTTGTTTTTTTTAAACTAATGATCCTTCTCATTCTATCACTGAAACTGGTATTTTTGTTTTTCTGGGAGAAAAATTGAGAAAGGTGCATTCAAACAGCAGGAAGAAATGCACAATAAAGAATCTTTTCCTTTTGCTTCTTTCAGATAATGTTAGCATTAACTAAGGTATAGATCCTAGCACATGAAATCAGTTTTATAAAGAGAAAAATAAGGCTCTGAGAGATTCAATGTGTTAAATTCACAAAGTCCTATAAGACAGAGATGAACTAAAAGTCTATGTCCCTTGACTCCTAAATCAGCAGCCAACCCTCTGTGTTGGCTGCTTGTTTATCACTTTATATCATGTACTCAAATCATAAAGTCCAATCTGCCGATAAATGTTATGGAGGAAAATCTTTCTGTTATAGTCTGATATTTGTTCATGACTGCAACCCATGTAGTTGCTGAGGATTTTCACATGTGCAGCCTTTATGTGGCAGGTATTTGGGAAATCATGAAAGCTTTACAGAATGGTAAAGTAAGAAGTCAAGAGATACCTGGAGTAACAGGCAAATTTGGCCTTGGAGTACAAAACGAAGCAGGGCAAAGGCTAACACAATTTTGCCAAGAAAATGCACTGGTTATAGCAAACACCCTCTTCCAACAACACAAGAGAAGACTCTTCACATGGACATCATCAGATGGTCAACACTGAAATCAGATTCATTATATTCTTTACAGCCGAAGATGGAGAAGCTCTATACAGTTAGCAAAAACAAGACCAGGAGCTGACTGTGTCTCAGATCATGAACTCCTTATTGCCAAATTCAGACTTAAATTGAAGAAAGTAGGGAAAAACACCAGACCATTCAGGCATGACCTAAATCAAATCCCTTATGATTATACAGTAGGAGTGAGAAATAGATTCAAGGGATTAGATATGATAGATAGTGCCTGAAGAACTATGAACGGAGGTTCGTGACATTGTACAGAAGGCAGTGATCAAGACTATCCCCAAGAAAAAGAAATATAAAAAGGCAAAATGGTTGCTTGAGGAGGACTTATAAATAACTGAGAAAAGAAGAGAAGCTAAAGGTAAAGGAGAAAAGGAAAGATATACCCATTTGAATGCAGAGTTCGAAAGAATAGCAAGGAGAGATACAAAAGCCTTCCTCAGTGATTAATGCAAAGAAATAGAGGAAAACAATAGAATGGGAAAGGCTAGAGATCACTTCAAGAAATTTAGAGATACCAAGGGAACATTTCATGAAAAGATGGGCTCAATAAAGGACAGAAATGGTATGGACCTAAGAAGCAGATGATATTAAGAAGAGGTGGCAAGAATACACAGAAGAACTGTACAAAAAAGATCTTCATGACCCAGATAATCACGGTGGTGCGATCACTCACCCAGAGCCAGACATCCTGGAATGTGAAGTCAAGTGGGCCTTAGGAAGCATCACTACAAACAAAGCTAGTGGAGGTGATGGAATTCCAGTTGAGTTCTTTCATATCCTAAAAGATGATGCTGTGAAAGTGCGGCATGCAATATGACAGCAAATGTGGAAAACTTAGCAGTGGCCACACAGGACTGGAAAAGGTCAGTTGTCATTCCAATCCTCAAAAAGGGCAATGACAAAGAATGTTCAAACTGCCGCACAATTGCCCTCATCTCACACACTAGGAAAATAATGCTCAAAATTCTCCAAACCAGTCTTGAATAGTACATGAGCCATGAACTTCCAGATGTTCAAGCTGGATTTAGAAAAGACAGAGAAACCAGAGATCAAATTGCCAACATCCACTGGATCATTGAAAAAGCAAGAGAGTTCCAGAAAAAAAAAATCTACTTCTGCTTTATTGACTACGCCAAAGCCTTTGATTATGTGGATCACAACAAATTGTGGAAAATTCTTAAAGAGATGGGAATACCACACCACCGGACCTGCCTCCTGAGAAATCTTTATGCAGGTCAAGAAGCAGCAGTTAGAACTGGACATGGAACAACAGACAGGTTCCAAATAGGGAAAGGAAGATATTAAGGCTGCATATTGTCACCCCGCTTATTTAACTTGTATGCAGAGTACACCATGAGAAACTCTGGGCTGGTGGAAGCACAAGCTGGAATCAAGATTGCTGGGAGAAATATCAATAACCTCAGATATGCAGATGGCAGAAAGTGAAGAAAAACTAAAGAGCCTCCTGATGAAAGTGAAAGAGGAGAGTGAAAAAGTTGGCTTAAAACTCAACATTCAGAAAACTAAGATCATGGCATCTGGTCCAATCACTTCGTGGCAAATAGATGGGAAACAATGGAAATAGTGAGAGCCTTTATTTTTCTGGGCTACAAAATCACTGCAGATGGTGATTACAGCCATGAAATTAAAAGAATCTTGTACCTTGGAAGAAAAGCTATGACCAACCTAGACAAACATGTTAAAAAGCAGAGATATTGCTTTGCCAACAAAGGTCTGTCTAATCAAAGCTATGTTTTTTCCAGTAGTCATGTATGGATGTGAGAGTTGGACTATAAAGAAAGCTGAATGCTGAAGAACTGATGCTTTTGAACTGTTGTGTTGGAGAAGACTCTTGAGAGTCTCTTGGACTGCAAGGAGATCCAACCAGTTTATCCTAAAGGAAATCAGTCCTGAATATTCATTGGAAGGACTGATGCTGAAACTGAAACTCCAATACTTTGGATACCTGATGCAAAGAACTGACTCACTAGAAAAGACCCTGATGCTGGGAAAGATTGAAGGCGGGAAGAGAAGGGGACGATAGAGGATAAGATGGTTGGATGGCATCACTGACTCGATGGACATGATTGTGAGTAAGCTCTGGGAGTTGGTGATGGACAGGGAAACCTGGTGTGCTGCAGTCCATGGGGTTGCAAAGAGTCCGACACAACTGAGCGACTGAACTGAGAGAATCTTTTGATAAATCATAACCTCCCAGGAGTGCATTATTGTTAAATAGTGTGTTTTTATATCTCCTATAATTCCCCAGAGACACATCACTTGAAAATCAAAACTTGGAATGTTTAAAATCATACTTCTAAACTTCTAAAGCTGCAGAAGCAACTGAATGATTTAGCTCAGACGGGGTTTGTAGGACTTGGTTCTAATATTAGACAAATCAGTTCCCTCATCTCTTGCTGACCTATTTGTTCATCCATCCAAGTCATTACCCTAATCTCTCTATAGCTTCTGTGTCCTGTACAGTAATTAGCACATATGGGATCCATTTGTAGCAAGCAGTGTCACAGACTGTAGCAGGCAGTCTTTGATAATAAGTTTAAATACAAACATTTATGAAAAACTTCCTCCCCTAAGAGGAGCAGCAGATTGATTAATTAGAAACAGTTAAGATTACATTGCTTCCCAGGTGGTGCTAACAGTAAACCCGCCTGCCAGTGCAGGTAGATGTAAGAGACGTGGGTTCAATCCCTGGGTCAGGAATATTCCCTGGAGGAAGGCATGGGAACCCACTCCAGTATTCTTGCCTGGAGAATCCCATGGACAGAGGAGTCTGGTGGGCTGCCGTCCATAGGATCGCAGTCAGTCACGACTGAAGAGACTTAGCACACAAGCAAGGTGTACCTTGGCAATGGTTGACAGGCAAGTGCGGAAGTCTCTTCACTCCAGATATGAATACTGCTCTACAATGTGACACTGGAAGACCTCTTCATTACATGAATGGATATGTCCGGTACCTTATGGGGTGGGAGGCACTGATTGTAAAACTAGATGGCTGTGCAATGACCATTTTTACTCATCCAATCATACTCTGTTAGCTCCTTTATATATCTTTTGAAATTATATATGAAAGCTGTGTTCTGCAAAAGTGGGAACTGTGAACTAGAGAAAATATGTAAATATAATTATACGTACACAGATTTTATACATACTATAGTTGTGTGTGTGTGTGTATATATATATAGGCATATATTTTATCTATTTCCTATATCAAATATACACACCTATAATCAGATGGTAAACAGTCTGCCTATAATGCAGAAGACCCGGGTTAGATCCCTGGGTCAGGTAGATCCCCTGGGGAAGGAAATGGCAACCCACTCCAGTATTCTTGCCTGAAAATCCCATGGACAGAGGAGCCTGGTGGGCTACAGTCCATGGAGTTGCAAAGAGTTGCGTACGACTGAGCGAATAACACTGATTGATGGTACACATACAGATTTTCTCCATATGACATAGAAGAAAGTTTCTTCTCTCGAATTGTTGCTTAAATAGCTCTGCTGTGAATAAGAGAGTCAAGGAGGATAGTGATACTCCACCTGAGTCTGTCTTATTAATTTACTCCTCAATCTTTGCAATAAACACTGCTATAAACATTGCTGCTCATATGGAATGGACATATCATATTCTTTTCCAAAGGACAATGTCAAAAACAAAACATATATAGCATGGCCTTATCATTCCTTTGAAAAAAAGAGTCGCCCATCTTTAGAAAGTTATTTATATTTCCCTGGTTTTCAGTGATAGGCCCTCATCCCAGTACTTTTCTTTAGGCCAAGTAACTCTAATCTTCTAACCTTTTTCCTGGCAGGAGTTAACAAATTATTTCCCATGGGTCAAATCTGGCTTGTTGTCTATTTAAACTAAGAATTTTTTAAAACATTTTTAAATTGTTGTTTAAACATTTTTTTTTTAGTGAAGGAGAATATGTGCTGGAAAAGAATATAGGGCCTACAAAGGTCTAAAAATATTTACTCTATGGCCCTTTATAGATACAGTTAGTTGATCTCTATTCTAGGAGTTAGCTCCAAGGCCCTAATCATTGCATGGGCAGAATGAAAATCATGATGGCCCAGGCTTGTTTCTTGATAGTCCTAGTTATTAGGCAAGACCTGACTGTGTTAGGCATTAGAATAGTTTCCTCTATATCTCTGACCAGAGAATGAGTCTCTTATCTAGAAAGTTATCCTGTAACCAACAAAGCACAAGTTTGGCGAAAGTACACATGGAGCATTGAACAAGTTTGAACACATCCACATAGTCACATTATACCAAATCCACTGAGGTCAATGAACTTCTGTCAATACAACATTACAGTTGCACACTACAGTTGCATAATGATAATTATGCAGGTGATGTAGCAAAATAAAGTGGGTATATGGTCCTCTACTATTTTTGCTTGCTCATTTGCCAAACTCTTGAACTTCTGCTTCTAGTTTCTTTCCACTTAAGTGGCCAGCATTGTCATTCTCTGAGGAAAGAGTCTCTGGTGATAAGCATCTTACCTCTTATACTCTTGGTTTGTTTCTTTAAGACTGCCCTTTATTTAAATTATTTAAAGGTACTTCCCCGGTGGTCCAGTGGCTGGGACTCCAAGCTCCCAGTGCAGGGGGCCTGGGTTGGGGAACTGGTCCAGTTGGGGAACACGCCACAGCTAGGAGTTTGCATGCTGCAACTAAGACTCAGTGCAGCCAAGTAAATAAATAAAATGAAATATTTAAAAATATGTAATAAGAGATTATAAGGATTCCATTTTTACCCTTAAGTAAGAGGTGATTTTCTTCTTGAATGGAAAAAGAACTTTTCCCTATGTACCCCACTTACTTGTTTATTTTTCAAAACACTTAGTTGTTGGCATACCTTTATCTATTTTGGGTAAAATCAAGACAAAAAGGTCTTCTCAATTTATATGCATGTGTACACACACACACATACACACACACATATTTGTGGTTTTCTTCCTAAAGCAGGTTCATATAAAGTCATTTTTTGTCTTGAGAGAAAAAGTTAAAATGAAATCCCTCACATAAGGATGGGAATAATCATGTCAGTTGTCTTCAGTTTTCCCTGTTTCCCAGTTACCTCACTTTCTTTTCATTTTTTTTTTAAATCGTCTCTGGTTCCCTGGGTTAGTGCAAAATAATCAGTAGTGAATTAAGTTATTTGCTTCCAAAATGTCAAAACCATGAGGGCTCCAGGGGACCTAGGTCACAGGTGTGACCTCCAGTCAGTGGCCTCCAATTAATGGTGCTCATGACTGTGAGCACTGCAAATGTTAGCTCTTATCTGTCCACACAGGATCATTGTTTAAAATGATTATCTCACTATTATTGGCATGCACTGAGTACTTTTGAATTTGAATCAGCTTGAATTGAATCAGATCAAAGGGCAGGAAGACCTTACTCTCTGTGCCCTGTTGTTGGCATATGTTTGCCTGCTTCTTCACTTCAAAGTGCTGTTTCTAGTTCTCAAGTCTAAATGCTTTCCTTTTCTATTTTATTCAGCCTCAGCTTGTACCTCAATCCTTTTTGTCCTCAGATTTGACTTTTCCTTTCCCCAAGTGTGACTTTTGGATACCTGATATTAAGACCTTTACCGTGCCTCCTCCCTGGCTCTGTGGATGCCAGATTGGCCTCTGTAGTTGCCCGCTGAACTGTGTCTGTGCTGTCACTCCAGCCACTCCTGCCTGATACACAATAAAATATGCTTTTCTGTAAAAGCAGACTATCCAAAGTAGAGATGTTAAGGGCCCACATATCCCTGTCCATGGTCCTGAATTGCCACTGTACTAAAACACCATGATGGTCTCGTCTTCTCAGATCTGCCTACACTCCATTTATCTTACTCTCCAGTCTGGTTCGTGGTCTTGGCCTCTGAGTTCTATTCTTCCAAGCTTTGGACATGAGCACTATTTTTAAGTTGTGAAGCACCTCTGGGAGGATGCTATGTGGAGACCCTGAAATAGTGGACTTGGCCTGTGTCTGCCACCTAAGTTTATTTTCATTTGATCAAAAGATGTTTAAAACCAAAGGCAATGGCTTGAAAGAAAATGTTGTATGTAGGTGTAACTCTTAGATCTTTCAAATTGTTTTTCCAAGTTATTTTCCAATCCCTCTATATTACTCAACACTTTAACTATGCCCTGCCTGGGCTCTGTGTGTCAATGTACACTGATAGGTTTATATACATAATTATCATTTTGGTACTTTGCACAGGATTTTTATTTTTATTTTTTGGGTACTTTATTTTTGTCACAGGGACAGAGAAAATCTTAGAGCATCTAGATGTTAAGTTTGCCTGGAGAGTTGTGAAACTCTGATAAATGACTATATCATTAATGAAAGATGATTTCAAAGCCTAATGAACACCACTGAAAATGCTGAGTTGATAAGAATCCAGATATTATAAAAATTTTCCTTTATCTTTAGATAAAGATGATTACAAAGAAGAATAGGTTATATGAGTAGGGAAAGTAAAATTTTCATTTTAGGCAAACAAGTTTGGCCATAAATTGATAATCACAGAAGCTGGGCTATCAATACGTGGAGGCTTCTTACATATATTCCCTCTACCTTTGTTCATGTTTGAAAAACATAAAATTTTTTAAAGTTGTTTTATGTAGTTGGAAGTAAGAGACTTTTGAAAAAATTATACTACATCTATATGCTAAAATACCAGATACATATTAAAATTATTTCTGAGTAATTGGCTTATAATGTAAATAGGCTTATAATTAAGTCATAGAAACAGAGCTGTTAGAAACATGGGAAATTCTATCAAGTCTATGTCAAATTCTGTTTAACCAATTCATGAAATATTTTTGTTTTGTTTTTAAACTTGGCAAGATTAATACTTAAGACAACTTGGGATTTTGATTAAACACTTAAAAAATGTAAAGACATGAAGAGTATAAATTTCTGCATATTGCCTTAACTTTTCTTCTCTTGATACAATGTCTCTCCTCAGAATTGACACCTTCATCAGGTTCATGGTATTATCCTTGAAGATTGTTTAAAAAGTGAATTAATATCAGTGTGTAAATTTATAAATACATAGTTCTATTATGCATATATGTGTTAACACATTATTCAGTGTTTTCCTGACAACTGAATTTAAGTGTATTTGGAAGACAGTAGTAGTCATTTGAAGGAAATTACTCCTCCTTTTAAAATACCTATTTCATCTTACAACTTGGTCTGTCATCCCACTATTCCAGTGACAAGATTCTAAGCCTTGCTGGCATAGAAGAGGGAAAAAAGGATGCAGTTTTAAAGATAAAAGAAAATATTTACCACCTATTATTACACAGTCCATGTAGGTATGACTAACTGTTAGCCAGAGCTAATAAAATACCTGGCAGTACTGTATAGGGAAATACTTCTCTAGTTTTCTGAGAGTCCTGGTACTGAGCCAAAATTAGACCTCCAATCATGGTGAATTTTGCTCTGATCCATAATTACAGTCTAACCTGCAGAGTCTGACAACATTGTTCTGGGTCATCCATGTGCTCAGACTGCTTGTCAGTTGTTCTCTGTTAGTTTTGTTGCACATAGAATTACTGCAATTACAGCATCAAAGCACTGTCAGGGACATAAACAATTATCTAATTTGCTTAATGAGGGTGATAGCATAAAGCCACCTCATATTATTGACATGTCAGAGTTTTAAAACATTACCTGCTCCCTTAAATGCCAGATTATTTTTTCCTCTTGCATTAGCAGTTTTCTTTGTGTTTTTTCCCCATTTTATTGGGATGTGCTGACATAAGTTTAAGGTGCACAGTATATTGATTTGATACATTTATAAATTGCAAAATGATTGTCACTTCTCTGCCATCACATTGTTACCATTTCTTTTCTGTGGGGAGAACATCTGAGATCTACTCTGTTAGCAACATTCAAGTATATGGTACCATGTTGGTAGATTTAATCACCATGCTGTATACTACATCCCCAAACTTGTTAATATTATAGCTGAAAGTTTGTACCCCTTAACCAAGATCTCTCCCCTTCCCCCCTGCCCCGCCATCCTCTGGTAACCACCATTCTACTCTCTTTCTCTGAATTTGTCTGTTTTAGATTCCCCATATAAATGATATTATAGATTATTTATCTTTCTCAAAACCCCAATTTCTTTGCCTTTGTGTAAGTTACATCACCTCAAACATCACTGAGGCAGCTCAGCAATGGTGTTATAAGATACGATCTGTTTTTTTTAAGAAAAGTTGTTTTTTCTTTTTTGGAGGGGGGCTGTGCTGGGTTTTTGTTGCTATGTGTGGACTTTCTCTAGTTGCAGCAAGTGAGGCTGCTCTTCGTTGCAGCACTAAGGCTTCTCATTGCAGTGGTTTCTTTTTTTGTGGAGCAGGTTCTCGGGTGCAGGCTCAGCAGTTGCAGCCCATGGGCTTAGTTGCCCCGAAGCATATGGAATCCTCACACAACAGGGATTGAACCCATGTCTCCTGCATTGGCAGGTGGATTCTTAACCACTGGACCACAAAGGAAGTCCAAGACATTGACTTTTAAATACATTATGATAGAATTTCTGTGTATATGAAATTGATAAAAACCTGGGTAACTTTTCCTGAGGCATTGTGGCCTCTTATCAATAAGACTTGCTGTTGGGGTGATAACTTTTAATATTTTTCTACTTAAAATCATATGTCCCTTCCATATCATGGTGGTAGTGGTTTAGTTGCTAAGTAATGTCTGACTCTTGAGACCCCATGGACTGTAGTCCACCAGGCTCCTTTGTCCATGGGATTTCCCAGGCAAGAATACTGGAGTTGATTGCTAATTTCCTTCTCCAAGGGATCTCCTCAATCCAGGGATTGAACTTGAGTCTCTTGCATTGCAGGAGGATTCTTTACCATGGTTGTTTTTCAGTTGCTCAGTCGTGTCTGAATCTTTGCAACCCCATGGACTGCAGCACACCAGGCCTCCCTGTCTCTCACCATCTCCTGGAGCTTGCTCAAACTCATGTCCATTGAGTCGGTGATGCCATCCAATCATCTCATCCTCCGTCATCCCCTTCTCCTCTTGCCTTCAGTCTTTCCCAGCATCAGGATCTTTTCCAGTGAGTCAGCTCTTAGCATCACATGGCCAAAGTGTTGGGGCTTCAGCCTCAGCATCAGTCTCTCCAGTGAATATTCAGGATTGATTTCCTTTAGGATTGCCTGATTTGATCTCCTTGCAGTCCAAGGGATTCTCAAGAGTCTTCTCCAACACCACAGTTCAAAAGCATCAATTCTTTGATGCTCAGCCTTCTTTATAGCCCAACACTCACATCTGTATGTGACTACTGGAAAAACCATAGCTTTGACTAGACAGACCTTTGTTGGCAAAGTAATATACTAGGTTTTTTTAAAATATGCTGTCTAGGTTTGTCATAGCTTTTCTTGCAAGGAGCAAGCATCTTTAATTTCATGGCTGCAGTCAGCATCTGCAGTGATTTTGGAGCCCAAGAAATAAAGTCTCTCACTGTACTGTTGTTTCCCTATCTATTTGCCTATCTATCTGATGGGACCAGATGCCATGATCATAGTTTTTTGAATGATGAATTTTAAGCCAGCCTTTTCACTCTCCTCTTTCACCTTCATTAAGAAGCTCTTTAGTTCTTCTTCGCTTTCTGCCATAAGGGTGATGTCATCTATATATCTGAAGTTATTGATATTTCTCCTGGCAATCTTGGTTCCAGCTTGTGCTTCATCTAGCCTGGTATTTCGCATGATGTATTCTGTACAGAAGTTAAATAAGCAGGGTGACAATATACAGCTTTGACATACTCCTTTCCCATTTGGAATCAGTCTTTTGTTTCATGTCTGGCTCTAACTTTTGATTCTTGGCCTGTATACAGGTTCCACAGGAGGCAGGTAAGGTGGTCTGTTTTTCCCAACCATTTAAGAATTTTCCACAGTTTGTTGTGATCCACATAGTCAAAGGCTTTAACGTAGTCACTGAAGCGAAAGTAGATGTTTTTCTGGAATTCTCTTGCTTTTTCTATGATCCAGTGGTTGTTGGCAATTTGATCTCTGGTTCCTCTACCTTTTCTAAATACAGCTTTAACATCTGGAAGTTCATGGTTCACATACTGTTGAAGCCTAGCTTGGAGAATTTTGAGCATTACTTTGCTAGCATGTCAGATGGATGCAGTTGTGTGGTAGTTTGAACATTTTTTTGCATTGCCTTTCTTTGGAACTGGAATGAAAACTGACCTTTTCTAGTCCTGAGCCAGCAGGAAAGCCCAACTCTTCCATTTGCAGGAGCATATTTCCAGAATCAACTCTGTAGTAAGATTTTTATAGGAGGCAATATGTTTTGAACAAGAGCAGCCATAGTAGGAAGGAGAGAGTAGTGAGTTAGGTATTTAGAATTCTAATTTTTGTTTTGCCATAACTAACCTTGTAGATCTGGACAGCTCATCTAATTTGCTTAGATCTCAATCTTATCTGTCCAATGGAAAGTCTTTTCTGCCTGCAGTGATACTTTTTTTTCCATCACCAAGTATTTTTTGAATATTTAAGGCAGTGAGAATATAGAGATAGAAAGACCACCTCAAAGAAATCACTTAGTGAGAACTTCCTTGGTGGTCCAGTGGTTAAGACTCCAAACTTCTGGTAGCTTACAGTGAAGGGTGTCAGATTTGTGATTTCCAAGGAAGAGAATTTAGCTTCAGGGCCAGAGATGAGGCTTGATCACTCAGAGCTTTTGTGTAGCAGAGTTTTATTACAGTCAAAAATGGACAGAGAAAGGTTCAAATATAAGAAGGGGGCAGAGTGTGCCCTGATTACTAGTTTGGATGAGGCTTTATATACTTTTTTCACTGGTTACTAAGAATAGATTAAAAGAATGCCTCAAGGTTTTAAAGGTCTTACCAGTCTCACATGCTTTGAAAGTGCTGCACTCAATATGCCAGCAAATTTGGAAAACTCAGCAGTGGCCACAGGACTGGAAAAGGTCAGTCTTCATTCCAATCCCAAAGAAAGGGAATGCCAAAGAATGCTCAAACTACTGCACAATTGCACTCATCTCCCACGCTAGTAAAGTCATGCTCAAAATTCTCCAAGCCAGGCTTCAGCAATATGTGAACCGTGAACTCCCAGATGTTCAAGCAGGTTTTAGAAAAGGCAGAGGCACCAGAGATCAAATTGCCAACATCCACTGGATCATGGAGAAAGCAAGAGAGTTCCAGAAAAATATCTATATCTGCTTCATTGACTATGCCAAAGCCTTTGACTCTGTGGATCACAATAAACTGTGGAAAATTCTGAAAGAGATGGGAATCCCAGACCACCTGACCTGCCTCTTGAGAAACCTGTATGCAGGTCAGGAAGCACCAGTTAGAACTGGACATGGAACAACAGACTGGTTCCAAATAGGAAAAGGTGTACGTCAAGGTTGTATATTGTCACCCTGCTTATTTAACTTCTATGCAGAGTACATCATGAGGAACGCTGGGCTGGAAGAAGCACAAGCTGGAATCAAGATTGCCGGGAGAAATATCAATAACCTCAGATATGCAGATGGCACCACCCTTACGGCAGAAAGTGAAGAGGAACTCAAAGGCCTCTTGATGAAAGTGAAAGAGGAGAGGGAAAAGGTTGGCTTGAAGCTCAACATTCAGAAAACGAAGATCATGGCATCTGGTCCCATCACTTCATGGGAAATAGATGGGGAAACAGTGGAAACAGTGTCAGACTTTATTTTTTTGGGCTTCAAAATCACTGCAGATGCTGATTGTAGCCAGGAAATTAAAAGACGCTTACTCCTTGGAAGGAAAGTTATGACCAACCTAGATAGCATATTAAAAAGCAGAGACATTACTTTGCCAACCAAGTTCCGTCTAGTCAAGGCTATGGTTTTTCCCATGGTCATGTATGGATGTGAGAGTTGGACTGTGAAGAAAGTTGATCGCCGAAGAATTGATGCTTTTGAACTGTGGTGCTGGAGAAGACTCTTGAGAGTCCCTTGGACTGCAAGGAGATCCAACCAGTCCATTCTAAAGAAGATCAATCCTGGGTATTCATTGGGAGGACTGATGCTAAAGCTGAAACTCCAATACTTTGGCCACCTCATGCGACGAGTTGACTCACTGGAAAAGACTGTGATACTGGGAAGGATTGGGGGCGGGAGGAGAAGGGGACGACAGAGAATGAGATGGCTGGATGGCATCACTGACCTGATGGACTTGAGTCTGAGTGAACTCCAGGAGTTGGTGATGGACAGGGAGGCCTGGAGTGCTGTGATTCATGGGGTCGCAAAGAGTTGGACACGACTGAGCGACTGAACTGAACTGAACTGAAGAAGGAGAAACATGTCCTGGAGCAAGATATATTGTTGTTATATAATCATTAGTACAGAGTTTAAGGAAAAACGTACTCTTAAGCAAGATGAGTTGTGTAATCATTAGCTCTAGGCTTAAAGAAAAAACATCTTATGTGAGTAAGAAGAACGAATATGGAAAAAACATTTCTCCTTTTCTCCTCTTCGAGGGTTCTGGACCCCTCTTTCCTCCTTGAGGGCTCTGTACTCCTTATCAACCTACCTAAAATTTTACTCTCTCACTTCCAAGAGCTTCTAATGCAAGGGCCATGGGTTCAATCTCTGATCAGGGAACCAAGATCTCATATGCCATGGGACATGGCCAAAAAAATATTAAAAAAAGAAATAGAAATCAATTAGTGAGAAGGACAGTAAAATAACCTAACATGTGGTAATTAAACTATAATGTATGAAGTGAAAGTATTAGTTGCTCAGTTCTGTCTGACTCTTTTTGTGTAGAATAAGCAGTGGGGTCCTAGAAGCCAGAACCCTAACTCATGTAAGGAGTGGCATGAGCTGAGTCTTGAAGAAACAGTAGGACTTAGGCAAGTAAATGAGGCTGGAAGAACATTTCAAGGATAGGCAACAGCACGTCATAGATGTGATATGTGAGAAAGCACTATATATTTAGAGAAAAAGTATTTTGTCATGGTTGGAGTGAGGGGTTCATCTACCAGAATATCAAAAGAAGATGAAGCTGAAAATGGAGCTTTAGAAGAGCCTTTTATGCCATTCCACTAGTCTAAACTGTGTCATGAACATGAAAAAGGCCACTTAATAGTGAATTCTCTGGCAGTTCAGTGGTTAAGACTTCAGGCTTTCAACTGTTGAGGGTCAAGTTTCAATCCCTGGTTGGGGAACTAAGATCCCACAAGCTACATGGCATGGACAAAAATGACCACTTGACAGACTTTAAGTAGGGGAATGATATGATTAAATATTAGAAAGAGACTTGTATTATAGGAGTATAAAGGTTGATTGCAAAGGGTGAGGCCTGACTCAAGGGAATCAATAGAATACTATAGCAAATATTCAAGAAGAATATCCAAGAGGAAGGGATGAATGCCTAATTGTGGCCATGATAATGGTGATAGAGATAAAATAATAGATACAAGAAAGGCTTAAAGGATGGGGATGGAGGAAATGGTGAAGGTGATCAAAAGGTGCAAACTTCAAGCTATATGCTAAATAAGCTTAGGAGATGTAATTTATATCATGGTACAGTTAATACTGCATTTTGTACTTGAAAGTTGCTAAAAGAGTAGATCTGAAAAATTTTCATTACAAGAAAAAAGTGTAACTAAAGTGAATAAATGTTAACTAAACTTATGGTGGTAGCCATTTTGCAACAGACACATATATCAAATCAGTATATAGTACACCTAAAACTAAAAGTAATGTCAATAGTGTCTCAATAAACCTGGAGGGGGAGAAGTTCTTTAGTGGGGGGAGGGTAGGCAGGTGCAATAGAATTGTGAGACCTATTAGATATAAAAATACACAATTCAAAGACGATGTATGATTTCTGGCTTATGCATTTGGATGGATATAGATAAATACTGAGATAAAGAATACGGATAGAATAACAAGATAGTGGACATTTGTTGTTTTTGTGGCTGCCCAGCAGCAGAACTCCTTTCTTTTTGTAGGGAAACTCTCCATAAGTCTCAGCACCCACCTCTCACCGTAGAAGCTAAGTACCAGTTCTGCTGTGGCATCCAGTGTTTGTGTCAGTAGCTAGCAGTTGATAGCAGCCGCGTGGCTGTGGTGCCTGGCATTCATCAGCAGTCACATTGGACTCTTTCTGTGGAGTGATCTGGCTGCTGTCCATATCCCCATGAAATTGCCTGCTTCCCAAGCCTGGCTGTATGCTTTCTAATGTCTTCTCTTCAGTTTAAATCAGTCAGATAAGTTTCTGATGCTTGCAATTAAGTTCTTTGATGATACTAGCAAATTTGGAGGGTAAGTGTGTAGGGCTGTAGAGAAAATATTTTTGTTTCTCTCTAGCTAGGGCTTTGTGAACAACGTTACTGGAACTTGCTCTAGCAAGCTCTTAAAAGTGACTTATGACTAATTAGATAATGAGAGAATTCTGGATTTACCTCAGAGAGGCATGTATTTAGAGTTGGGGATGAGGCATGTGAAAGCCAGGATGTTGGAGGCAACCCTGGGCTATAAAGCTGAAGACAATTGTCTTACCTTTTTCATGAGAACTCTATTTTCAGAGAATAGAGACAAGGACCCTTTCCATCCCACCTCCAAAGAGACTTTCTGAAGGAGAGGGGACAGCTACCTTATTCCTTTATGTAAATGTAGTAGTAGTAGTAGCGTTAGTTGCCCAGTTGTGTTCAACTCTTTGCAATCCCATAGACTATAGCCTGCTAGGCTCCTTTGTCCATGGAATTCTCCAGGCAAGAATATTAGAGTGGGTAGCCATTCCCTTCTCCAGGGGATCTTTCTGACCCAAAGCTTGAACCCAGGTCTTCTGCACTGCAGGCGGATTCTTTACCATTTGAGCCACCAGGGAAGACCTATGTAAATGTACTGATTGCTTTTTGTTGGTGGTGGGAACTCCTTTCCTCCAACACAATCCCTCTGTTTGTAGAGTAATATCTGGCTTTTGTTGTATTACTCCAGGGAAAAGAATAGGGACATGGGGAACCACAGGGTGGTTATTTGCTTTTTGTTAAATTAAAAAAAAAAATGCTGCTGCTGCTGCTAAGTCACTTCAGTCGTGTCTGACTCTGTGCGACCCCATAGACGGAAGCCCACCAGGCTCCCCCGTCCCTGGGATTCTCCAGGCGAGAACACTGGAGTGGGTTGCCATTTCCTTCTCCAATGTGTGAAAGTGGAAAGTGAAAAGTGAAAGTGAAGTCGCTCTCTTGTGTCCGACCCTTAAGGCATAATTGCTTTACAATTATGGTTAGTTTCTTCTGACAAAGTTAATCAGCTATAAGTATACATATATATATAGAGCTCCCTCTGAGAGCTCCCTTCCACCCCGCTCCCTGTTCTTTTGTTTTTAAGTGAATAATTAGGATCTGTCTCTACTTTAGAAACTTCCTGTGTGCATGTGTATGTGTGTGTATTCAGGATAATATTAACAAACAAGGAAAAAGAGGAAGAAATAGTAAATACATTCGTGTATCTTAGAGACATCAGTGGACTGAAGATAGCAATTTTCAGATGATCATAGAGTAATGACTATGGGACTGAAATTTTGAAGTAGTGGCAAAAGATAAGAAATGGATTAAACTTTTACTAAGAAAAAAGTTGTGCTAGTAGAGAACTGATAGTTGGAGAGAAACAACTGATAGTTGGAGCAGATAACTAAGGGCTTACCACCTGGAGGATACACATCCTCAGGGACAGGGTCTAATCCAGCTAGTCAGGAAATTAGAATAGGAATCATTTCCCTCCTGAACCTCATTCTTGCCAACAAGTATTTATGTGTCTACACTTGCCAAGTACTATGATAGGTCCTGAAGATATAGCCATGAGCAAAAATAAACAAAGGTCCCGCCCTCACAGATCATACATTCTTATGTGGGAAGATTAAATAAACAACTCTGTGTGTCAGGCAGAAATGAATATAATGATAAAAAGTAAGATGAATGTTCTTGAAAATGACAGGAGGAGTAAGATAGGTATTGTTTAAAGATAAACTGAGGCATGTTAAAATTTTTAAGGGTTTATTTGAGCAAAAATCCATTCAGATTGGGCAGCATTAAACTAGAAGTGGGTAGAAGTGCTCCACTAACAGGAGCTGGGGCAAGACTTTAATAGAGAAGACATGAAAGCTAAGCAAGGAAATTATATGATGGCTATAGGTTGAGTGGTTGCCTTATTTGGGAAAGCCTAGTTGGTTATTTGTGATTGGCTATTCTTAGGTTTTGCGATCTTAAAATTGAGAAACTAACAGGTTTAGTTTGTGTTCAGTGAATTAAAATGTGCATGTCTTAATTGTCTTCTGTCGAGTATTTCACCTCTCTCTTATCTCCACCACCAGCTTTCACTTGCTCTTTTCTTAAAGATAAAGATAACACCTTAAATTTAACCAGTGTCTCCTTCAGCATGAAACACACATTCTGCCCTTGTTCCATCTATTGAGCACATGATGAAATAGGGATTTGGAGAAATAAAGAGGTGTCAGAAGGATGAAAAGCTTTCTTTTAGCCTTACAGTCTGATGATATCTTCCAAAAATGTTTAAAGTATAATCAACTCAATTATAAAAAGCTGTTCAGAAAAGAATAGCTAATAGAGCAGCTATTCTATAATTATATCAGAATAGCTATACTAGAATAGTCCTAGCCTACTGGCACTTCTCTGAGCAACATTGTAAGAGGTTCATAGTCATGTGGGTCTCTCACTGAGAATCTGACGTCTTCCCACCCTCAATACTCCTGGAAACACCCCTTCCAGAAATGAGGTATTCAGAGTCATCTAATTAGATAAGAGAAAGCTTGGTCTGAGCACAGGAATGTAGAAGATCCCTGCTGAACCCTGACTATTTCTCAGACATCCAATCTGGAGCACCTACTTCCCCTTTCATCTTAATTAATTCAGAAAATGAAAAGAAATCATCCCCCTCCAACCTATTGCTCAGCTAAGAAAGTATCAGTTCAGTGCAGTTCAGTTCAGTCGCTCAGTCGTGTCCGACTCTCCGCGACTCCATGAATCACAGCACGCCAGGCCTCCCTGTCCATCACGCCCGGAGTTCACTCAAACTCATGTCCAGAGTCAGTGATGCCATCCAGCCATCTCATTCTCTGTCGTCCCCTTCTCCTCCCGCCCCCAACCTTTCCCAGCATCAGAGTCTTTTCCAGTGAGTCAACTCGTTGCATGAGGTGGCCAAAGTATTGCAGTTTCAGCTTTAGCATCAGTCCTTCCAATAAACACCCAGGATTGATCTCCTTTAGAATGGACTGGTTGGATCTCCTTGCAGTCCAAGGGACTCTCAAGAGTCTTCTCCAACACCACAGTTCAAAAGCATCAGTTCTTCATTAAACCTCAAAGATTTGCTACATCCTATTTCACATCTGCATACTTGCATTCCCAGGTATCCACATTTTAGGTAATTGTGAAGAAAAAATAAATCCAACCATCTTTATTGTTTTTTGACACAGATTTCCATATGAAGTGAAACCCTGCCCTTTGTGAATGCTATAGGTATACTAAGTCACAAATGTAATTTGAAGAATCAATGCCAAAAATGTTAAAATGTAGAGGATAAACTGGACTGTGTGATTGGGTAAGAAGCCGGGTGGGGCCCCGGGATTCTCTTGTAGCTCAGTCAGTAAAGAATCAGCTTGCAATAAAGGAGACCAGGGTTCAATTCTGGGTTAGGAAGATCCCCTGGAGAAGGAAATGGCAACTCACTCCAATATTCTTGCCTGGAAAATCCCTCAGAGGAGCGTGTTGGGCTACAGTCCATGGGGTCGCAAGAGTCAGACACGACTGAGCAACTAAAATAACAAAGCAGTTATTATAACAAAATACAGAGTTATAAATAACAAAACAGAGGGGTCCAGAAGTCAACGGTTAATTGACTAAGGTTAAATAAGGACTTTGGAGTTGTGGTATGTATCCAGGTGAAATAAAGCTGTAAGAAAATTGCTCTCCCTTGACAGCATGAAATACACCACCTCCAAGACTCAGAGTAGGGACCAAATATTCTGGACCTTGTTCCAAATGGCTAATTTGGGTGAGGAGGCAGAATCTTCCATGATGGCTATTATGGAGGGAAGGTGGGACAGCAGGTTCTGTTAGATCACCTCAGCTTACTTTTTTTTTTAAACCCCCCCCCCCCCCCGCCCCAAGTACTAAGGTATTCAATTAGTCAAGAATTCCTGGGGGTGTGATAGTGCTAAAAATGAAGAATTCAAGACACAAATGCAAGGATGGGGAAAAAAGCAAAAACAATTAAAAGAAGAAAAAAATTTTAAAGTTGGAAGAATAGATGTCAAGGTTGTGCCAAGTAAGGATGTTATTTTCCAGACACAGACAGAGGGTTGAATAAATAAGTCTACTTCCTCTATATTGGCCAAAATTATTTTGCATCTCTAAGCTTCTACCTTTTGAGGAACTATAATACATCTCCCATGCACATGGTTTCTAAGAAAATAGCCTATTTAAAGAGTTTGACCCTGTGTCTTGATCCAGGAGTGAGCCATCAAGAAAAGCTGTAAAATGTGAGATCATGTTTCCCACCATGAAATGCAGAATGAAATGAGTGAAATAAGACAGATTACTGGAATTACCCCCATTTTGCAAATGATGAAAATGGAGGTTTCCAGAGGTTAAGGAAGTTTTTTCAAGGCACATGGTTAGTAGGGATAAAGCCAGGAATTCTAATCATAGCTTGTTTCCCTCTAAGACAAATCCTGGTTGCAGTAAGCACTCAGTAAACACAGGCAACAATTAAAACAAGCCTGGAAAATTTGTTTGAGATCAGATTGTGTCAGGCTTTGGATGATTTGCTTAGGAGGTTAAATTATGGAGAATGAAGACAGCTGCATAGATTCTGAGGCAGGAAGTAAAATGTTTTCAGTTATTCTTTAAGAAGATAACTCTGGCAGAGACCAGAGAACATTCTTCTAATAGTGCTTCCTTCCATCAAGCCATCCTTTTATATTAATGAATTTTTATTTTATATATGCTAGCTGAAGTCATGTTTCTGTCACTTGCAACTGGAAAAGTCCTGATTAATAAATTTCAGTTTGTAGATGAGGAAACTTGAAACCAAAGAGTTGAAATGAATTAACAGTTTTTTGGTGTCAGCGTCAATACTATGTCTCCAAAGAGAGTTCCAGAAAAATATCTACTTCTGCTTTATTGACTATGCCAAAGCCTTTGACTGTGTGGACCACAACAAACTCTGGAAAATTCTTCAAGAGATGGAAATACCAGACCATCTGACCTGCCTCTTGAGAAATATGTATGCAGGTCAGGAAGCAACAGTTAGAACTGGACATGGAACAACAGACTGGTTCCAAATCGGGAAAGGAGTATGTCAAGGCTGCATATTGTCACCCTGCTTATTTGACTTATATGCAGAGTACATCATGAGCAACACTGGGCTGGATGAAACACAAGCTGGAATCAAGATTGCTGGGAGAAATATCAATAACCTCAGGTATGCAGATGACACCACCCTTATGGCAGAAAGTGAAGAGGAACTCAAAAGCCTCTTGATGAAAGTGAAGGAGGAGAGTGAAAAAGCTAAAACTTAACATTCAGAAAACTAAGATCATGGCATCTAGTCCCATCACTTCATGGCAAATAGATGGGGAATCAATGGAAACAGTGTCAGACTTTATTTTTTGGGTTCCAAAATCACTGCAGATGGTGCCTGCAGCCAGGAAATTAAAAGACGCTTACTCCTTGGAAGGAAAGTTATGACCAACCTAGACAGCATATTTAAAAGCAGAGACATTACTTTACCAACAAAGATCCATCTAGTCAAAGCTATGGTTTTCCCAGTATTCATGTATGGATGTGAGAGTTGGAGTATAAAGAAGGCTGAATGCCAAAGAATTGATGCTTTTGAACTGTGGTGTTGGAGAAGACGCTTGAGAGTTTCTTGGACTGCAAGGAAATCCAACCAGTTTATCCTAAAGGAAATCAGTCCTGAATATTCATTGGAAGGACTGATGCTGAAGCTGAAGCTCCAATGCTTTGGCCACCTGATGCAAAGAACTGACTCACTTGAAAAGACCCTGATGCTGGGAAAGATTGAAGGTGGGAGGAGAAGGGGACGACAGAGGATGAGATGGTTGGATGGTATCACTGACTCAATGGACATGTGTTTAACTAAACTCTGGTAGTTGGCGATGGACTGGGAGGCCTGGAGTGCTGCAGTCCATGGGGTTGCAAAAAGTCAGACATGACTGAGCTACTGAACTGAACTGAACTGAAACTACCCTACCCTAGGAAATTAGACCTTTTAATTTTTTAACTGCACTATTTGTCTCAAAAAAAAAAAAAAAAGAAGTGAACAAAATAATCTTCTTCAGGGGAAATTGAAAGTGATTTTTTAGTATAATTGAAACCCACAGTAATATACAGGTGGAAAACCAGCATTCAGAAGCAAGAGGCATTTATTAAATATATCTAGCATAGGATTCGGAGAAGGCAATGGCAAGCCACTCCAGTACTCTTGCCTAGAAAATCCCATGGATGGAGGAGCCTGGTAGGCTGCAGTCCGTGGGGTTGCTAAGGGTCGGACACGACTGAGCGACTTCACTTTCACTTTTCACTTTCACACACTGGAGAAGGAAATGGCAGCCCGCTCCGGTGTTCTTGCCTGGAGAATCCCAGGGACGGGGGAGCCTGGTGGGCTTCCGTCTATGGGGTCACACAGAGTCGGACACGACTGAAGTGACTTAGCAGCAGCAGCAGCATAGGATTGTTGCATAGGTGTATGTGTGTTCAGTCACTTCAGTCGTGTCTCACTTTTGTGGCACTATGAACTGTAGCCTGCCAGGCTCCTCTGTCCATTGGATTCTCCAGGAAAGAATACTGGAGTGGTTGCCATGCCCTTCTCCAGGAGATCTTCCTGACCCAAGGATTGAACCGGTGTCTGCTGCGTCTCCTGCACTGAAGGTGGTTCCTTTACCACTAAGCCACCAGGGAAGCCCCAGGATTATCCCATACTCAAGACTCAATCTTGATAAAGTTCTTCAGATTCTGCAATCTAATGATTTGGAGTTAGAGACCCAGAATTTGCAACTTTTTAACAGGCTTTTTCCTCTCAAAAGATCTTACCCCTGACTACCACTGATCTTGGAGTCATCTTTAACTCTTACCCATCTAGTCAATTGTTCATCTAGAATCAAGTTCTGCATCCTGTCAATATACAGTACTCATATATTTTTCCTTCACTCCTACCTTAAGTACAGTTTTGTTTCCATTAAAACTGTGCAATTGAAGTGGTCTCTTAAATCATTCAATTGTTACCCTTCTTTTCCACTACCATCTGATTATGTTGCTCCCTGCTGCTTGCAGAACTTGCTTCAAGCTCCTGTCCGTGACCTTCAAGACTAACTGAAAGCTGACTAACACATGTTAGCCTTAATTCTCCCACAAGCCTCGGCTAAAAAGCTGCTGATGCTTAACAAGTATCAACTGTTCATATTTGTGGTTAATCAGATTTTCCTGTTTGTTTCTATTTCCCATGTGTCAACATGACCTTTCAAGCATGGAATTTTCCTTCATTTTACTCCCTCCCCACATGAAGTGATGATTCTCTCCCTCACATCCCCAGGGTTTTGAGCACACGGTAAAGGACTCTCCAGTTTGTATTTCTATCAGATTTGTGCATTTTTTTGCCCTGAAGTTGAACTCCTTGAAAGTGAAAAAAGTCTTACTTTTCATTGGACTTTCACCTTGCACCTTGCATATAAATATTTTTTTGCACTGAACTGGGAACTAAGTTACTGATGATGGAAAAACTCACCAACATTTTTTTATTTAATCCAAATTGAATGTTTTAAAAAAGCAGTTGTTGAAATGAGGGAAAAGATAATAATTTCAAATATACACAAGTTCAGTGATGCTGGTCTTCTTGGCACTGTTATTTTATTTTTTGGCAGGAAATATTATCTTTCATGTTCTCTCCAGTGATCACTAAGATTATTAAACTTACTACAAAATTTGGAAAATTCTTTCATAATAATTTCATGAAATTACTGATTTTATCTCATTATGAAAATCAGATTTCTACAAATGTATTAATGGTTTAAATTTTAAAATTCTCAGTATGAGTCTCATTTTGGATGTTATCTATCTCTATGCATATACTAATGCCTCAGTTTGGAAGACATAATTAATGCCTCAATTTGGAAGACATAGCACTGCTGTTAATATTAGCATGAACCTTGCTGCTGCTGCTAAGTTGCTTCAGTCGTGTCCAACTCTGTGAGACCCCATAGACGGCAGCCCACCAGGCTCCTCTGTCCCTGGGATTCTCCAGGCAAGAACATTGGAGTGGGTTGCCATTTCCCTCTCCAATGAATGAAAGTGAAAAGTGAAAGTGAAGTCGCTCAGTTGTGTCCGACTCTTAGCGACCCCATGAACTGTAACCCACTAGGCTCTTCCGTCCATGGGATTTTCCAGGCAAGAGGACTGGGTGCCATGGCCTTCTCAGAGCATGAACCTTACAAAGCAGAAATAGAGACACAGATCTAGCAAACAAACATATGGATACCAAGGTGGGAAACAGTGTGGTGGGATGAATTGGGAGATTGGGATTGACATATATATACTACTATGTATAAAATAGATAGCTAATGAGAACCTAGTGTATTGCACAGGGAACTCTGCTCAGTGTTCCATGGTGACCTAAATGGAAAGGAAATCCAGAAAAAGAGGGGATATATATATACATAGAGCTGATTTACTTTGCTGTATGGCAGAAACTGACACAGCAGTATGAAGGAACTATACTTCAAAAAATATATATATATTAGTAGGAACTGTGAAATTTTTGCAATAGGTGTATGAAAATTTGAAACATCAAGATTATTTTAGTCATAGCACAAAGCTCCTACTTTCCACAATCCCAATTTATATAGAAATTCCATACTTTACATCTCTCCCAAGAGCTAATACATTTTTAATCCTAAACTTTATATAGGCTTTTAGTAACCTACTCCTGAGAAAGTTCTGGTGGCTTGCAATTCATATCCATGAGGAACAGCTGCTGTTGACATAGACTTCCTTCCCAAGGTTGATATGCAGTGAGGAGAATTGGTTTTTATAGTGCTTTGAATTTGTAGTTGGATATGGATTTTTTTTTTAATGGATGAACGCTTTTTTTTTTAATTGAAGGATAATTGTTCTACAGTATTTTGTGGTTTTCTGTCATACATCAACAAGAATCAGACATAGGTACACCCATGTCCCCTCCCTCCCAAACCTCCTTCCCACCTCCCTCCCCATGCCACACTTCTAGATTGTCACAGAGCCCCTCTTTGAGTTCCCTGAGTCATACAGCAAATTCCCATTGGCTATCTATTTGGCTATGGTTTTGTAAATTTCCATGTTACTCTCTCCATATATCTCACCCTCTCCATTCTCCACTACCGCCTAGATACGGATTTTTTAATGTGTATCCTCAATGTTTGTAGTGTGTTATCTCAAGACACAAGAAAATAGAAATAAAATTTATTGCAGTTATATTTTTCCAGAACTAATTCTTTCCCATTTATTAAGCATATATGTTGTCTGGAAGGGAGAACATCTTCCACCCTATCCACAGTCTACTCTGTTTATATTTTCTGTGATTATGGCCATAGATATATTAGGACTTATTTTTACCATCTTATTTTTGTGTTTTGTTTCTACAATGGTAGTTTTTTGTTCTTTGCTTTGTTCTCCTGATCTCTTCCTGGTTTTTAATTAAATTAATTGTGTTCTTTTAAATGGAGAAGTTTAAGCAAGGGTATATCCAATAAAACCAATTTTCAGGGAGGAAAAAAAATCCAGAAATAAAAAAAAATAAAGTTCAAACTAGGTCACAGAAAAATCTAGATTCTTATCAGTGAGAAGCTCTATGCTTTTGATAATGGATGTTATGATACAAAATATCCTCTTAAAGCTTTCATTTGATATTCTTGGTGTTGGCTTCCACAAGCAAGTGAGAATCTTAAATTTTTCAACTATAACGTATGAGGAGCTATTTGGTTTTTTTGTTGTACTCATTGGCAGTTTCTTCTTGGTATGATAAACTGTTCTGTCCAATGTGGAAACCAGTAGGCCCATGTGGCTACTTAATTTAAATTAATTAATTAGACTAATTACATTTAAATTCATATTTAAAATCTAATTGCACTGGCCATATCTCAAGCACCCAGTTGCACCATTTGATTAGTCACTACTATTCTGGACAGTGCAGATGATGGAACATGGCTGTCATTGTAGAAAGTTCTATTGGACAGGCAGTGATAAGCCTATAGTGATACTACAGTTTCCTATGCCTTACAGCAGAACTGTTTGAGAGACTGCATCACGTTACAGAATTCAGAACTGACAATCCACTGCTGCATCCTGTAACTGTAATTGTTCCATCATCTTCTGCTCCTATGGTGAATAGTGACTATCATAGGGAGTGATGCTCACTTTGGAGGTTATTGGGGGCTTCTGCTCTTCACATAAACTCCAGACTTGGTGCCCACAGGGCATCAGAAATGATTTACATGGAGTAACAGCTTAAGGAGCGGCAGTGATAGAGGCTGAGATGCTAACATCTGTAGAGCAGTGGGGATCTTGACTTTCTGAATGGTATGAGGAAGCCAAGAAAAGCAGGGACATTTCCAGTTGAAGCTAGGTTGCCAAGGGTTGGACATGGACTGGTCTATAGTATTTGAATTCCTTTGCAGCTCTGACATCTCCACCTTGTTCGATTGGTTTAGGTCTCATCTGAATCAACTGGTTAGAAGGTCCGTCCTGAGCCTGTTGCTTCACTGGTACGCATGACTGATGGCAGCAGGTGGAACTGATTCAGGATGGCATTGGCAGGGAACACTCAGGCCAGCCACCATCTGCCCTTGTATATCCTGGCAGGTGAGATTCTCTTATGCCTCCTGGGCCAGCCAATATCTAACACCAACATGCATGTGCTCATTCATTGCAGGAACAGCTTTGCTTCTTTAAGGAAGGAGAAGCTTAGAAAGACCAAGCTCTTTGGTTCTCTCTTAACGCCAGCATTATTTGGACACTGGTTATATCCAAGAAGAGAAAAATTATCCCTTTTTGTTGTCAGTGGTGTCAGTAGGCTCTTATTCATTTGACTTGGATTAATTCTTTCATGTTTTAGCTGTTTCAAATTTGTTTTTATCCTGATTTGTGCTTAACTTCTGTGTTGAAAACATGATTTTCCCCCATGAATTTCTTCCACATGTTGTTGGTACTGTCAACTATTTTGCAGCTCCCACAATCAGCCTCTGAATTTTCCACTGGTATCTGTGGTCACCTCGATGCTTTAGCATTGTGCCAAATAAACAAGTTTTCTTTCAGGATATCACCATCAATATCTTCCCCAGTTTTAACTTTGTATTAGGTGCTGTGGTAAATATGAGAATGCAAGGCACACGATAGAGTGACAGCTTTGCCCACATGAAATCGCATAGCAGATAATTAAGCTACAGTTAAGTTACTTGACTCTGTGGATCACAACAAACTGTGGAAAATTCTTCAAGAGATGGGAATACCAGGGCACTTTACCTGCCTTCTGAGAAATCTGTATGCAGGTCAGGAAGCAACAGTTAGAACTGTACATGGAACAACAGGCTGGTTCCAAATAGGAAAAGGAGTACGTCAAGGCTGCATACTGTCACCCTGTTTATTTAACTTATATGCAGAGTATTTCATGTGAAATGCCGGGCTGGGTGAAGCACACAGCTGGAATCAAGATTGCAGGGAGAAATATCAACAACTTCAGATATGCAGATAACACCACCCTTATGGCAGAACATGAAGAAGAACTAAAGAGCCTCTTAATGAAAGTGAAAGAGGAGAGTGAAAAAGTTGGCTTAACTGGTCCCATCACTTCATGTCAAATAGATGGGGAAACAATGCAAACAGTGAGTGACTTTAACTTTTTGGGACTCCAAAATCACTACAGATGGTGCCAGCAGCCATGAAATTAGAAGATGCTCGCTCCTTGGAAGAAAAGTTATGACAGAATATTAAAAAGCAAAAACATTACTTTGCCAACAAAGGTCCATCTAGTCAAAGCTACAGTTTTTCCAGTAGTCATGTATGCATGTGAGAGTTGGAGTATAAAGAAAGCTGAGCTCCAAAGAATTTATGCTTTTGAACTGTGGTGTTGGAGAAGACTCTTGAGAGTCCCTTGGACAGCAAGGAGATCCAACCAGTCCATCCTGAAGGAAATCAGTCCTGAATATTCATTGGAAGGAGTGATGTTGAAGCTAATAGGAAGAACTGACTCATTGGAAAAGCCCCTGATGCTGGGAAAGTTTGAAGGCAGGAAGAGAAGGGGATGACAAGATGAGATGATTGGATGGCATCACCAACTCCATGGACATGAGTTTGAGCAAGCTCAGGGAGCTGGTGATGGACAGGAAAGCCTGACTAGCTGCTTCCCATGGGGTCGCAAAGGGTCGGACACGACTGAGCGACTAAACTGAACTGAATGAAGGAAAAAGTATATTCTGCGTTTGCATTGTTTGACTTTATGATTGTTTAATTCTGAAATATGAAAATCTTAACATTTCAAAAGTTCATGTATCTGAAAAACGTACCAATACTGGCATGACTGAGGATGGATTCTTTTTTTTTTTTTTTTAAGAACAATTGTGCAAACCCCCAATCGGCTATATAATCCGATGGAGTTGAAGGGAGCTGCTCGCGTAAAGCTTTATGGAGCAGGAAAAGAGGGCGTGGGAACACCCTGGTGTTTTCCCAGGAGCTTGCGGGTACGCCCACTCGCGCACTGGTTCCCGCACACACCGCTCTACCCCGGCGTCTGCGTGGTGGAGGCGTGGAGCCACGGGCGCACCGAGCGTGGCTCCGCCCCGGGCCCGCGCGGCTCCAAACTACTGCTCCCAGAAGGCCGTGCGAGTCGGAGAGGGAAGCGGCGGCGGCGACGGCGGCCGCAGGAAGGGCGAGAGCGCCGTCTTCGTCGGCGGGTGTCTCCTCAGTTGTCGGACCGACAGCCCCCGGACGGAGGACGCGGCCGGAGTTTCCCCCGCAGCCTCGGGAGTCAGTCCGGGCGAGCCGGCACCACCGCCCGCCGCACGGGCGCGGGGCGGGATGTAGGGCTCCGAGCGCGGAGGCCGCGGGCGGGCTGGGCGAGCGCGGAGGGCGCGCCGAGGATGGAGAGAGCGATGGAGCAGCTCAATCGCCTGACGCGCTCGCTGCGCCGCGCGCGCACCGTGGAGCTGCCCGACGGTGAGCGGGCCGCGGGGCTGGGGCCGCCGGGGGCGGGCCTCGGGCAGCTGCGGGGGAAACTAACCGAAAGCTGAACAAACGCCCACGTTTACTTTCCTTGGCGGGGAGGGGCCGGTCTGGGACCTCTGGCCACCGCTCGGCCACCACTCCCGCCCCGGGCAGGTGGAGTCTGTGGGAGGGGCCCGGGCCGTGGGTGTCCTGCAGCTGGAAGAAGCAGGACTTTAGGAAGTCTCTCCGGACTGTCGGATAGGGGTTTCGGAGAAGGAGCAGAAATGTCACCCGGATGGCGGAGACCCGGATTCAGAAGACAGCATAGTTGCTGGCCTTTTTCCATTCGCTGCCTGGAAATGCTGGAGGGGTAGAGGAGAGAGATCTCTCCTGCCCCAACACAAGTAGTATCGTTTACTTTAAGCTGCTGAGGGTAATTAAGCGGTCTTTTCTTTTTCAACATGTAGAGCGCCATTTTATTTTTGCAATAAGCAGAGAAATAAAAGGATGTCAAATGTCAAACGTGTACTTGAAGTGCTTGTTTGTTTACATGTATAGACTGTAATATGCATATCCACTTCAGACAGGTTGGGGCTACGGTGCTTCTACAAAGGAGTAAGGCAAGATCCTTTTAGTTAGCAATTTTTAGTTAAGTGTGCAAGAGATCCTTCAGGATAAGTAACACAAGTAATAAAAGAGGTTAGAAAGCCGTTTTGTTTGCAGCCTCATGAATGGTTTACTGGTAGTGGGTGAGAGCCGTGCAGCCTCTAAGAGGCTTTTGATTGTGTACGCGGAACTGAGAGGGTAGCAGTTATGGCTGGTGATTTTTCTTTTTAATGCATTGTATTAGTTTGTATCCGCCCCCGCCCGGAAACTTTCTTTGAGTTGCTGCTGGAGCAGTGATTTTTAAGTTAAAGAAGGAGACCTTGGCACAGAGTCCTCAGAGAAATGTGGACTGGGGACCTAGGGATGATTTTCCTGATTAAGATTTTCCCTTGTTTCTACCTATGATTCAGAACAGCATGAGTTGAGTTGACTGTTTCTTCGAAGTAAGTTTGTACTTGGTACGTTGCTAGTATAAAGTAACAGACTTAATCCCGATGTTAGGAACAAGACTTTTGCCTTCAGCTTATTCGTTCTCTGTTTTGTTTCCACTTTGAGTCCGTTTTTTAAATGCTTACTCATTTCTCACAGATTTTTTGGTGTCTGCTGCTGCGTGTGTAGTTTCATTGACACAGCAATTTGTATTGCTCAGCTTAAATCTCCTTTTTTTTTTGTTTTAACATAAATGTGACTTAGAACACTTGAGTAATATTTCCTGGTTTTAAAGGTAGTATGTTTTCATTGTAGAAAATCTTGAAAGAAAAAAATTATTATTTCTCACCCAGTAATAAACAATGCCTAGTATTTTCTTGAGTTCTTTCTATTATTATTTCTTTCTCTACCAAATCAAGATCATACTGCATATAGTCTTTTGTTCTGCTTTTAGAAAGCATAACGCTTTTTATATCTTTAAACATGCTTAATGATTTTTTAGGCTTTCATACAAAATGTAACAAACATTGACTCTAATTTTTTATAATAGATTTTATGAGGAACAGCTTTGATTTTTAAATCTTGGTCTGCCTTTGTAATTATTTCCTTAGGATTATTACACAGAAGAATATAGATCTAATTATATCAACATTTTAAAGACTAAGTATCAGCCTCTCAAGTTACTCTCTGGAATAGAAAGTTCCACTGACAGTCTGAGAGCCCCTGGACACTAGAGGAATGAAAATAAAACTTTTCTGCAAGTTGCTTACATTTGTTTCTCTTTGATTATAATGAGTTTGCTCATCTTGTTTTAATTTATTCCTAAATTCTGATGAATCTTTTTGAATTCTTTGAGATTGACTCTTTCAAGTACGCTCGTGCATGTGTGCATGCATGTGTGTGTATGTGTTACATTCCAGTTACAAAAATCCAGATTGTTGTGCTTACATTTTAAGGGCTGAA
This sequence comes from Moschus berezovskii, assembly GCF_049115385.1. Classification (NCBI taxonomy): domain Eukaryota; kingdom Metazoa; phylum Chordata; class Mammalia; order Artiodactyla; family Moschidae; genus Moschus; species Moschus berezovskii. The sequence goes on from NC_142469.1 coordinate 50,846,756, forward strand.
CAGAATTTCTGAGACCTGTCTAAATTTAGGAAGTAATCAAATATTTATCTTGCCTTGTTAGAATTCAGTTAATCATTTGATTGGAATAAATTATTAGGGTTGGCCTTTTTAATCAGACTTCACTCTAAAGTTAACTTTGTTGCATAGGATTAAACTGCAGATATTTACTGAATTGGATACTGGGAGGACATATTCATATTTCCTTGAGATGATGAAAACCTGAGTAGTCTCACTAAATAATGGAGTGCAGGTTATTAGGCAGGGCTAACAGGAATTTTGTGAGATAGGAAGTAAGGAAAAAAAATGATTTTAGGGATATAGATTCTCAGTGCACTTTAAAAAGTTGGCTTATATTGTTCATTTATGTAGGAAAAAAAATCTTAAACTACTGCATTTACAATGAATGTAATTTGTTTAATAAAATAATTGAATTTGAGCCCGTTGGAATATATGCTTGAAAGATGATTAGGATAATTACCAATTAAAAACAATTCTCTTCCATTTTATGGTTTGAGGAGAAATTGAATATAGCATAGTGAATCTGAGTTTTCTGTTCTTTGAGGTTTTCCTTTAAACAGTTTTCTGAAACTATTAATAAAAATGGCCAAGGTATTTAATAAAGCGAGAGAAAGTTGTCTTACCACTCTTAAGTGAGAGAAAGTTTAATCTTATCACTCTGAACTTTCATTATATACCTGATTCTCAAGATTTCTTCATGTGTGTGGAGAAGGAAGCACCTGACCCCAAATTTTATTCAGTATTTTCTTAGTATTTGCTGGAGAGTCTCCTAGCATCACAGTTGTGGTTATATTTGTGTTTTCAGATATTTTAGTGTATGTAAGCTATATTTTTTTAATAAGGTTAGGTGTGACTTAAAAATAAGATCTATCTATAAATTTTTATCTAAATACTGTAAATAAACCCATGTGAACTTATGATGTTCACTTAAAATTGTGTACTATCTTGTTATATAAGTTTAAATCACAAATAACGGTATTTCCTGTTTATGACTTTATTATGGAGTGGCTTAATTGAAATTGTCTTGATTCTGGGGGGCAAGGGTTTTATAAGAGAGAAAAAGTGTTGCTCTGCTGAGGGAGGCTTAGTCCAGTGTTTTTTTCAATTCCTGTTGATGATTCCCTGATAGGTAGTGAGAATGATTTAGTGATTGCAGTTAGCATTTTGAAAAAATTGAAATAGAAGAGAATAAAACAGAGTATGTTGTACATGTCAAGATTAAGTACTGTATTGTAGACCTTTTGGTTATTTATATATAGTGTATACTGTGTGCACTGTAAAATTTTTATAATGGGGGCTTTGAAATCAGCCAGCTTTGAATTCCAGTTTAGCCACTTAACGTCACCATCACATACTTATTGCTTAACTAGTGCTTCAATTTTCTAATTTGCAAAATGGGGATAATACTAGTACCTACTTCATAAGGTGCCCATGAGGATAAAAGAGATGATGCATTTATATGTGAAGTGTTTAGAACAGTGCCTTGAAGATAATGGTTTAAAACATGTTGGCTGTTATTAATAGGATTCTTTGGTTATTAACTTCATTTTTATAGTGAAAGACCTGTTGCATTTGCACTCTGGACTTGTGAAGTTTCCTGGGACTAAATTGTTCTTCATGTCCATACTCAAAAATAGTTAAAATAGTGAATAAAAATGTGCAGAAATGGTTACTTCTGTTCTATAAATACTTCGATATATTTCTAAATATGTTTTTTCAAGCATAATCACAATACCATTATTAGAGCCAACACACCAGTAATTTTAATTCTCATCAAATACTCAGTTCATCATATTCAGTTTTCTCCTCTCAAAAATATTATCTTACAGTCAGTTAGTTTAAATCAGTATCCAGTCATAGTCCACACCTTAATTACATTTGGTTGACTCATTCATCTCTTAGGAATCTTTTAGTAACTTTTCCTTCTCCTTTTTTTTTAACTTTCCATTTTTAAGTAATTTTAGACTTAAAGAAAAGTTGCACAGATACTACTCAGTTCTTGTATACCCTTCAGCCAGCTTCCCCTCATGTTCACGTCTTATACAACCAAAGTACAAGTATCAAAACTAAGGAGTTAATATTGGTGTATTGCTATTAGCATTTAAGACGTTTATTAGAGACATTACAGATGTTTATTAGAATGTCAGGAGTTTTCCTACTAATGCCTTTTTTCTATTTTAGGATCCAGTCCAGGATACCACATTGCATTTAGTTGTCATGTTTCCTTAGCCTCCCTTGAACTGTGATAATTCTAATTTTTCCTCGTCTTTCATAAGACTTTTTTAAGAGGACTGATCAGGTATTTTGTGGAATTGCCCTTAATTTGGATTTGTCTAATGTTTTCCCTTGAGTAGATTAAAGATTTTTGGCAAGAACACTGTGAAAGTGGTATGCTCTTCTCAGTGGAAACTCAAGCGCTGTGAAATATCAAACTTTAACTCATTAATTCTAGCACCACTATTAACTTTTTAAGGACTAAATGGGATGTATCAGGGTTATTCATTGTAAATAACTTATTAAAAAACATGAAGCTCTAAGATGCATTGAACTGAGGAATGACCACTAGTAATATATAAAAGTAGATGCAAACAGTGACTGAAATTTACATAAGTATCACATGAGATCATAGGTATTACTGACTTAACTTCTTTTGAATCATTTCTGTGAATTCTATAAAAAATGAAAACGTAAAGTAAGTAATAAGTAAGACTTTAATGCTGTTTTATAAAAACTTCTAAAAATTTCTTTTGTTACAGTATTGACACGAAGCAGCTATTATGTATATTTAATGTTTTAAATTTATTTTAGCATGTATATCTTTGATATTCATATATTCTTAAAATTCCTCCAAAGTACTAGTAGGTATGATGAAACATTCTACATTTTTGCAAATAGTATGTGTAATACTTCTGGTGTTTTGCACTGTTCATAATTATCTTCCATCTCTTCTCCTAGCGTTTTATTTAGAGTTAAGAAAATTTTAAAATAGTCGTAAGTATCACCCTTTGGAAAAAACTGGAGATAAATTAATTCCTTTTTCTGTTTTTTTTTTTTTAATACTTAGATAATGAAACTGCTGTTTATACATTAATGCCAATGGTTATGGCTGATCAACACAGGTAAGTGTGTAATTTCAGAAATTTATATTTTTTAAGAATATGAGTTTACCTAAATGTTGTGTATATAAACATGGACACAGAGTTTGGACATTTTGACCTGGGGTAAGTAATTTAATTCTGTTATAATTTTCTGTCTGTGAAATAGGAAACAGGATTTTCCAAGTTCTTTATCAACTATAATCTACGGTTAGAGATTTTCTTTAATTTTTTTAAAAATTTGCATATTTTATTGAAGTATAGTTGATTTACAGTGTTGTTAAGAGATTTTCTAGATGAATAGTCAGAAATTAAAACAACTATTTGCTTGGTTACTGACGGTGAAAAAAATATGGTTTCTGTTAGAGGTTACTACTGACCTTTGTAGCAGAAAGTTAGGCCTGATGGACAACTTATGCCTTAATATTCTACTATTTTGAAGTTCTTTTCTTTAAATATTCTTTTATTAATGTAGCATTGACACTTTTCTCTTATAGGGCTTGTGTGAGATACAGTTGTCTGACTGTGTAATGAGGTGTAACTTGTAACAGACAACTCTGCTATGGTTAGCCATTGGGTAGTTTGGTATTATAAGGAGAAAGAGACACTGTTATTTGAAACGAGTTTAAAATATAAATGATTTTTTTTTGCTTTGAAATTCCTGTCTGATATAATTAAAATATGTTTGTCTGATTTTTCTTCTTTGGCCAAAATTAATATAGATAGGCTCAACTTTGTGCAAAGGGAGCAGCCAGCCCTACTGTCTTTTTCTCAAGAATCTAGTGGGAGCTGAAGCCAACTTAGGTGTCCTCAGAGCAGGTGACATAGTCAGAGCGGCAGATGAGGAACCCTTCAGCACCAGTTTATAGGTGAGGGCAGTTGAATTTTAGATGATGCTTCACTGGCTGCTGTGCTCTGCTTAGAGAGTAGTGCCTTGTTTTTTTGCTGATGTGAGACAAAACCTTTTGAATAATTGGTAAGGGTAACACTGAAGAGCTATTAACTTGAGTTATTATGTTTTTAAAAACTTTTTTTTTTAAACATTCTTCTTTTTGCATAGGTCTGTTTCTGAGCTACTATCAAATTCAAAGTTTGATGTCAATTATGCATTTGGACGTGTGAAAAGAAGCTTGCTTCACATTGCAGCAAAGTAAGACTAAATATTTTGGATTAAGCTCTGGTCTAAAGTAATGGTCAGTAAGCTTTGAAGCAATGTGATTCCATAGTAGTTATGGAGAGAGATGAGAACAGGTAGCTGAGTGGTTCTTTGTCTTATTGAGGCCATAGTGTGCCACGCTTGCATCATTTCTCTAGATAGCTTTTTAATTTTGGGATTGGACTCAAGTCATATCTGATGTTTTAACTTGTCCTAGATCAGATTAGAGGAGGTTAGGCATGGGGTTTATCTTACCTGAATATACTTAAGAGGGTACATTCATCAAAATTTTATTTTTATCCCACCAATGTAAGATTTTATATGCTAATTGAATGTGAAGTTGTTGGTTTTATACTTTTTTCTTAGGTGTGAGAATCATTTTTATTTATAATGTTCCAGTGTGTAACTAATCAGTTTGTTGATATCACCTTTTAAGATCACCCCACTCCAGTACTCTTGCCTGGAGAATCCCAGGGATGGAGGAGCCTGGTGGGCTGCAGTCCATGGGGTCGCAAAGAATCAGACACGACTGAGCGACTTCACTTTCACTTTTCACTTTCACGCATTGGAGAAGGAAATGGCAACCCACTCCAGTATTCTTGCCTGGAGAATCCCAGGGGCGGCAGAGCCTGGTGGGCTGCCGTCTATGGGGTTGCACAGAGTCAGACACGACTGAAGCGACTTAGCAGCAGTAGCAGCAGCAACTCTCCCTAAATAAAATTGATTTTTCAATATAAATTTGGCTTCTGGAAGGCCAAAAGTTGAGAGTATTATATGGTTTCTTTTATGTGCTAATACTACTTTATTTTGTTTCATATGAATTTATCAAATACTTCATAGATTTTGTAGTAGAATGTGCCCTCTTGAAAGTAGAGGTTATTTACTCTTTATGACAGGAGTTAAATTGTAGGTCAGTATGGACCCCCAAAATAATGTGTTTAATAGAGCTTTTTGTTTTATAATTAAGCTTTGTCAACTATGGCTGTATGTTAAATGCATCTGAACTGTTTTTAATATTGTTTTAGTTGTGGATCAGTGGAATGCTTGGTTCTGCTTTTAAAGAAAGGAGCAAATCCTAACTATCAAGATATTTCGGGCTGTACACCTCTTCATTTGGCAGCTAGAAATGGGTAAATATTTTTTCTTCAGTAGCTTAAGTTGGACTATAAGTTATGACATAGGAAAGCACTCTGCTTTCATTTGGTAATTTTTTTCCCCCAATATTTGCCTTGGGAAGAGGGTCTTGGATTATTACGTTATCCTTTTAAATAACTGTAATAATATCAATAATTTATTAAGTAGGTCACTAATATTTTTCTTCTTAAATATATGTTTGTCAGAGTTTATTTTTACTTATAATGACATTTTTTGAAAAGCATAAGTTTCACTTCTTTGTTTCAGTGTCCTTTTTCCTGCTAGTCGTTCGTCATGTCTAACTCCATGACTTATTTTCCATATTGTTTGGTTAATTTTATTAATGCAATTAAAGACAGAGAGTCCCTTGGACTCCTAGGAGATCCAACCAGTCCATTCTAAAGGAGATCAATCCTGTGTGTTCATTGGAAGGACTGATGCTAAAGCTGAAACTCCGATACTTTGGCCACCTCATGCGACGAGTTGACTCACTGGAAAAGACTCTGATGCTGGGAAAGGTTGGGGGCGGGAGGAGAAGGGGATGACAGAGAATGAGATGGCTGGATGGCATCACCGACTCGATGGACATGAGTTTGAGTGAACTCCGGGAGTTGGTGATGGACAGGGAGGCCTGGCGTGCTGTGATTCATGGGGTCGCGGAGAGTCGGACACGACTGAGCGACTGAACTGAACTGAACTGAAATATATTTTACCTAGTTTATAATTATTTGTGAATGAGTGTACTGACTCGTGTGCTATTTTAAACCCTACTGTACTTTTTATGGATTTCTCCTTTTTGAGAATTTCACAGTCACATCTGTATCTGCCTCTACAATATTTTTCACTTCTTAAAGTTCTCTTGGACTGAGAAACCAGACCAAAATGGTTGGAATTATATTTACAATGAAAATAAGTAGTTTTTGATTCAGGGCTTGAGGAACTTTCAGAAAACTTCTCTTCGAAAAATATTTCTGTGTGTTTATTCTTTGATTACTCTGGAAAGTATTTTGGTTGCCTGTTTTGAACTGAAATTCTGGGTAGTTAAGGTGGCTGCCTAAGTGAGATAGATATGGGGCTAAAATTGTCCACTTCATCAATGTGAGACCAAATTTTTTCAGACAAGTGTTAAAGTGGAACCAGTAAAATAAGAACGATAGTGATATCTAGGTTGGACATGGGAGAGGCATAGTCTTTGACCCTGTCTGATCTGTCCCATTTCCTGATTTAGCATGTGAACCAGTTTAGTTGTCCATGTTGTAAAAGACAATGTGCTGGTTAAACAATTGGTTTTTATAATAATTGGCCACGTTAGGTATGTTGTGGGGTGTCAAAGCCAAGGTTAGAGTAAATAGAGTATTGGGAGTTGAAAAGAATTGGACACGACTGAGTGACTGAACAGCAACAACAACAAGAGTAAATCACTGGTTCCTGTGCTGCCCTGATCTCAGGTCTAGATCCATTATCCCATGTGTTGGTAGGTTAGTGACAAAGCTCTTTTTAGAAGTTACATGTTAAAAATTGTCTCAATAACTGTAAATGGAAGGACAGGTCGGTGCACAGCAGAGATAAAACATCTACTCCTGCTGTAGTAGGGGACTTTGTCATTTAGGAGACCATTGCTTCCCCCCAACCCCGCCCCAGGCTTTGTTGAAGTATAATGGCAAATAAAATTATAAATATAGTTATAGTGTACATCATGATTTTATCTATACATTGTGAAGGGATTTCTCTCATCCATCACCTCAAATATTTATGTTTTTTTTTTTTTATGAGACATTCAATTTGGAGACCATTCCATTTTAAAGATGAAAACATATGACATATTATTTCATAATTCACATGGCAAATCAGTCAAGAGAAAAGGAATAAGAAGAGTCCATAGCCCTTACATAGCATCTAACTTGGATGCATTTCGTTCCTATAAAGATTACTTTTGATATTCAGTACGTAATTGTTTTATTTACTAAATGGGTGCCTTGTACAGCTTAGGGACACCTTGTTCAACTTAAAAAGCTACTTGTTCCTGTAGCTTTTGATGGTTTCAGAAAACTTTTTTTGGTGTGATTTCTCTACAAGTTCAAATTTGTCTTGAATGAAGCAGAAGTCATAGGTGAATTCTGTCCCTTTGGCCGGTCCATCTGATTTGTGGGAATTTTTGTTTTGTTCCCTCATCTGTCATTGTCAGAAAGGTAGAATATTTCTCTTGGCCAGTTTTAGAGTTTCTATCTTCAGCCATCAGTGCTGTATATGTTAGTACTAAATTGCCTTCATTTCTAGTGGAAGACCCCTTAAGTTGCCTCAGAGCACTTGGATGACTGGTCTCTCTGTCCTTTGGGTTACCATCAACTTATAATTGTTGCAGTATCCAGGCAGAAAAGTTGTTGCTCCTGTACAATAGGATCCATCATTGCTCATGATTATATGAGAATTTTAGAAGACTTAAAAATTACTGTGTATCTTTAGGTTGTGTATTGGTCAGATTTGAAACATTTTTTCACTTGTTTTTTGAGGTAGGTTGTGAGCTCATAAAGGTTAGAGCTCATGTATTAATATTTTAGCTCCATTCTAAGCAAAAGAGGTGAGCACTTAATGGATCTTTTTGATTTACTCAAGGTTATGGAAAATAGCAGTGATGATTGTTAAGTAGGAAAAAGGATGTATTTCTCTCATAGTGCCCTGTACCTTTTGCAGTTCATTTTTGGGAGGGGGAGCATTATGTTTTGCTGCTTCTCTTCAATAAATGCTTCTTTGGAGCCCTTTCCCTGGTACAGTACCACACACACACAGACACAGACACACACACACACACACACTGGTACAGTACCACACATACACACACACTGGTACAGTACCACACACACACACACACACTTTAAACAATGTAATACTAATTTTGTGATCTGTTGCCTCACAGTAATGAAGATTTATTTCCTAAGGTTTTCAAAACTGTATTTGCTGAAGAAACTTTGTGAACGTTTGAACTTTAAAGTTTACTCAGAGCTTTATTTTATTCCATTTCTTTGATTAAAATGCTGATTTTAGTTGAATTTAACTTCATTTTAGAAAGAAAGAGTCATAGCAAGAAAAGTAATTTGTTTTCTTTTAAAAGGTTTATTCAGTTAATAACAATTATAACTATTATATATACAGAGGATGAGATGGTTGAATGGCATCCCCGGCTCGATGGACATGAGTTTGATCAAGCTCTGGGAGTTGGTGATGGATAGGGAAGCCTGGTGTGCTGCAGTCCATGGGGTCACAGATTGGACACGACTGAGCGACTGAATGGATAGCTATTATAAGATTGAATAATTAGTAATTAGTTAGCTATGCTTAGTACTGAGTTGATTAAAGAAATGTGATAGGGTATGAAGAAATTTATTATCAGAGTAAATAGTTATTATATTACATGTATTATGTATATTCTCTGTATACCATATATTATTATTTATGTATAGCATATTTGCAAAGGGTTCCTGGACCCAATTCCAGTGTGTGTATGTTGGGGGGGCAGTTGTAGGCTTCATCAAACCAACAAGCAAGTCTCAAATGACAGCAGTTTCCTAAAAGCCAATTCTGACACTATAATGTACCTTTAGGTAGAAGCAGATTCTGTTGGTCAAGGGCTCAGTCCTGTAGACCACCCTCCACTTCAGACGCCAGTTGCCAGGTCAGTTTCAAGTAGTTCTCTGACTGACTGGCTACAGATTGGAGGTTCTGCCATCCTCTTCCAACGCAGGATTCCTGTCGAGAGTCCAGGTTGTAACTAGCACTTTTGATCAGTTGGCTAGAAATCAGAGTTTCCCGTGATCCCTTTCTTGGGCTTGATTAATTTGCTAGAAGTGCTCACTGAACTCAGGGAAATATGTTTGTTTACTCACTAGAGTACTGATTTTTTTTTTTTTTAATAAGAGAGTATTAAAGGATATGAGTCAGTAACCAAATGAAGAGATAGATACACTGGATGAGGTCCTGAACAAAGAGATTTGGGCATGGTCGCAGGTAGAAGCATTTTGGTTCCCCTCCATGGAAGCTCTTCCTGAAAGGGACAAAAAATTGTCCTTTTGGGTCTATGTAGACATCATTACATGGTCATTTTTGACTTAAGTCATTGGCTGTTAGCAGCTGATTCAACCTCTGGTTGCTATCTCCTCCCTTGGAAATAGGAGTGGGACTGAAAGTGCTGTCCAATATGTGGTTGATTCTCCTGGCAACCAGCCCCCACTGTTGGATGGGACCCAAAAGTCACCTTCCCTGAAAGGTTTTCAGGAAAAGAGGCTCATTGCCTTTAATTGTTTAAGGTTTAGAACTGTGAACCAAGAAGTGTGGATTAAGACCAAATATATAAATATATATTCTTGCTGTAAATCACAGTGTCTCAGTATTCACATTAATACTATATATACTATGTTGTATAACATTATACATAGTATGCTATTACGTATACCCCATTTTATATTTTTTATGTATGTATACAATCATTTACTTAATTAGATCATAAACTTCTTCATGCCACAGATTAAATCATATTTTCTTAATTTATTACTGAGCATAGTTAAGCATATACATAAATTGTATATTTTGTATATATATACAAACATATACTCCAGTACTCTTGCCTGGAAAATCCCATGGACGGAGGAGCCTGGTGGGCTGCAGTCCATGGGGTCGCTAAGAGTCGGACACAACTGAGCGACTTCACTTTCACTTTTCACTTGCATGCATTGGAGAAGGAAATGGCAACCCACTCCTGTGTTCTTGCCTGGAAAATCCCAGGGACGGGGGAGCCTGGTGGACTGCCGTCTATGGGGTCGCACAGAGTTGGACACGACTGAAGCGACTTAGCAGCAGCAGCAGCATGTATGTATATAATCACTTACTTAATTAGATCATAAACTTTTTCATGCCACAGATTAAATCATATTTTCTTAATTCATTACTGAGCATAGTTAAGCATATACATACTATATGTATACATAAATGTGTGTATACATATAGTATGTGTGTGTATCACTTTGTTTCCAAAGCATGAGTTTTCATTTAATTATTAATGAAGGAGAAATTGAGATAAACACTGAAGAGTGAGGAAAAATGGATCAGGCTAGGAGGAAACATTGTGAGCAAAATGACATGGGTAGGCAGTTCAAAAGGCAGCAACATACTTTTGTAGATATGTCTCCAAGTAAGATATACAGGTGACCAGATCAAGAGAAGATGCTTAATATCCCTAATCAGGGAAATGCCATTTAAAACTACCTTGAGACACCAACTCAGGTTCATTAGTATGGCTATCAGAAAAAAAACATGAAGTGTTGATGAGGGTGTGGAGAAATTGAACCCCTTGTGCTCTGTTAGTGGGAAAGGGAAATGGTACAGATGCTCTGGAAACTAGTTCATTGCTTCCTCAAAAATAAAAATAGAATTATACTATGATCCAGCAGTTCCACTTCTGGGTATGTACCCCCCAAAATTTCATGCAGAGTCTTGCAGAAATATTTGTATACTTGAATTCATAGCAGTATTATTCACAATAGCTAAAATAAAGGAACCTGAGCATCCATTTCGGAGAAGGCAATGGCAAGCCCCTCCAGTACTTTTGCCTAGAAAATCCCATGGACGGAGGAGCCTGGTAGGCTGCAGTCCATGGGGTCACTAAGTTGGACACGACTGAGCGACTTCACTTTCACTTTTCACTTTCACGCATTGGAGAACGAAATTCCAGTGTTCTTGCCTGGAGAATCCCAGGGACAGGGGAACCTGGTGGGCTGCCGTCTATGGGGTCGCACAGAGTCGGCCATGACTGAAGCGACTTAGCAGCAGCAGCAGCAACAGCAACATCCATTTGCACATGAATGGATAAACTTAATGTGGTATATACATACAGTGGAATATTATTCAGCCTGCATGAATGCTAAGTTGCTTTAGCTGAGTTCGACTCTGAGTGACTCTGTTGATTATAGCCTACCAGGCTCCTCTATCCACCGGATTCTGCAGGCAAGAATACTGGAGTGGGTTGCCATGCCCTTCTCCAGGGGATCTTCCCAACCCAAGGATTGAACCCCATGTTTCTTACGTCTCCTGCATTGGCAGGCAGGTTCTTTACTACTAGTACCACCTGGGAAGCCCCTTAAAAGGTAGGAAATTCTGTATCCATGTTGTATGCTGCAACATGGATGAGCCTTGAGGAGATTATATTTAGTGAAATAAGCCAGTCACAAAAAGACAAACTGTATGATTCTACTTCGGTGAGACATTTAGATAAGGGCAAATCGTAGAGATAAAATGTAGAATAGTGGTTGCCAGGGGCTAGCAGGAGAGGGAATGGGGAGTAACTGTTTAATGGATGCAGAGTTTCAGAAAGCTGAAAAGCGTTCTTGAGATGGATGGTGATGGTGGTTGCACCACAATATGAATATACTTAATATTGTTGATAAAGTGATCAAATGTTAGTCGCTCAGTCATGTCTGACTGTTTGTGACCCCTTGGACTGTAGCATGCCAAGCTTCTCTGTCCATGGAGTTCTCCAGGCAAGAATACTGGAGTGGGTAGTCATTCCTTTCTCCAAGGGATCTTCCTGACCCAGGGATTGAACCCAGGCCTCCTGCATTGCAGGCAGATTCTTTACGGTCTGAGCCACCAGGGAACTCTAATGTCACTGGACTGTACACTTAAAATTGGTTAAGATGATAAATTTATGTTATGTGTATTTTACTACAGTAAAAAAGCTGAAAAAAAAATTAAGTGGGTAAGGTTATGAATAGATAGCCATTTGATTAATCTGTTATTTTTTACAACTCATCTTAGTATTTTAAATATTATACAATCAAGAATATAGGATACAGCATTCATTGAGACATCATTTTACTCTATCCATTCCCCTTCCATTAGACTTATGAATGTCTTACATTTTTAATGAAGATTACTATCTCAAATATTCTGTCAACACTAGAAATTTCATAACATTTTGAATGATGAATTTGTCCCAATGGCATTAAAACCTCATTGTGCCTTTTTAAAATCCTATTATCTTTGAGTCATAGAAACAATTTTGTTTCATATGCTACATTTATTTATTGAAGTATTTATTTAAATATTGCAGATACAGGTTATTTGCTATAGTTAATATTTCAGTAAAATAATTTTCATTTGTTTATTTTTCTAGTAACAGTTGTCTTTACTGTCTCTTTTTCTTTTCAGGCAAAAGAAATGCATGAGTAAATTATTAGAATACAGTGCTGATGTCAACATTTGTAATAATGAAGGTCTTACTGCAGTAAGTGCTAAGAGTTTTTGTCTGAGATTTTAGAAATACTTTTAGAAAATAATATCAAAAGCAATAGTAATGCAAAGTGTAGTACAAGTATTTCTGCAGTTATTTCTTTGTGGTAATTGAGAAGATACAGAATGATTTCAGGTACACTTCTCAGCTGATTTATACATATTGATGGTAAGGGTGAAATATTTAGACTTGATTTGTTCTGAACTCAGCAAAATTATAAAAGTGAGGCAGTAAGAATGATGTGATGTTTGTTTGGTTATGTTGCCTATGCTGTCTCCCAACTACTGTCAAAATTCATTGCCTCTAAAAGTCCTATGAGAGAAAAGCAGAAGAACATCAGTAAGAAAAACTGAAGGCAGTGGATGAGTTTCTTTACCTAGGTGGCAGAGTCAGAGTGAGACATGTATCTTCTGTATCCATCTCAGGAAATGGGAGTGCAAATGGGTACAGGGCTTCTTTGGGGGAAATGAAAATGTTCTAAAATTGATTGTAGTGATGATTGCACAGCTCTGTGAACATACTAAAACCCAGTAAGCTGTATGCTTTAAATAGATGAATTGTAAGGCCTCTGAATTGTATGGCACTTTATGTCAAATAAATATACATCTACTTTATGACACTCTTAGCCTGAAAAAAGGAGAAGGCAATGGCACCCCACTCCAGTACTCTTGCCTGGAAAATCCCATGGATGGAGGAGCCTGGTAGGCTGCAGTCCATGGGGTCGCTAAGAGTTGGACACGACTGAGCGACTTCACTTTCACTTTTCACTTGCATGCATTGGAGAAGGAAATGGCAACCCACTCCAGTGTTCTTGCCTGGAGAATCCCAGGGATGGGGGAGCCTGGTGGACTGCCGTCTATGGGGTCGCACAGAGTCGGACACGATTGAAGCGACTTAGCAGCAGCAGTAGCAGCCTGAAAAAAATAAACATTCTCTTTGTTTTTCTTTAATTTCTTTTTTCTTTTGAACTTTTTATTTTGTATTGGGGTGTAGCCAATTAACAGGGCTTCCCAGGTGGCGCAGTGGTAAAGAATCCACCTGCCAGTGCAAGTGATGCAAGAGATGTGGGTTTAATCCTTGGGTTGGGAAGATCCCCTAGAGTAGGAAATGGTAACCCACTCCAATATGCCTGAAAGATTCTATGGACAGAGGAGCCTGGTAGATACAGTCCATGGGGCTGCAAAAAGTTGAACATGACTGAGCAACTGAGCATACACACACACATAGACGATTAACAATGCTGTGATGGTTTCAGGTGAACAACAAAGGGACTCAGCTGTATATATACATGTACCCTTTCTTCCCTAAACCTCCCTCCCGCCCATGCTGCCACATAACATTGAGCAGAGTTTCAAGTGATATAGAGTAAGCCCTTGTTGGTTATCCATTTTAATGTAGCATGTATACATGACCATCTCAAACTCCCTAAGTATCCCTTCCCCTGGCAACTGTAAGTTTATTTTATAAGTCTGAGTCTCTTTCTGCTTTGTAAATAAGTTCATTTGTATCATTTCTTTCTTAGATTTCATATATAAGGGATATCATGACATTTCTTTATCTGACTTACTTCACTCAGTATGACAGTCTCTAGGCCCCATCCATGTTGCTATAAGTGGCATTATTTCATTCATTTTAATGGCTGAGTAATATTCCATTTCATATATTTACCACTTCTTTATCCATTCCTCTGTCAGTGGACATTTAGGTTGCTTCCTCTCTTAGCTGTTGTAAACAGTGCTACAGTGAACATTGGGATGCATGTATCCTTTCAGATCATGTTTTTCTCTGGATATGTGCCCAGGAGTGGGATTGCAGGGTCATATGGTAGCTCTATTTTTATTTTTTAAAGGAACCTCCATACTCTTCTCCATAGTGGTTGTACCAATTTATGTAACACTGTAGGTGTGTTCCTTTCTCTCCATGTCCTCTCCAGCATTTATTGTTTGTGATTTTTTTGATGATAGTTGTAGTTTTGATTTGCAGTTCTCAGAGTCGGACACGACTGAGCGACTGAACTGAACTGAATAATTAGTGGTGTTGAACATCTTTTCATGTGATTATTGGCCATCTGTGTGTCTTCGTTGGAGAAATGTCTATTTAGGTCTTCTGTGTATTTTTTGAGTGGGTTGTTTGTTTTGATGCTGTTAAATGTCATAAGCTGTTTGTAAATTTTGGAGACTAATCCCTTATCAGTCACAAATATTTGCAAATATTTTCTCCCAATTTGTTGGCTGTCTTTTCATTTGTATTTTTTGTTTCTTTTGCTGTTCAAAAGCTTTTGAGTTTAAGTAGGCTCCATTTATTTATTTTTTATTTCCATTATTCTGGGAGGTAGATCAAAAAGATGTTGCTGTGATTTATGTCAAGAGAGTGTTCTGCCTTTGTTTTCCTCTAGGAGTTTTATAGTGTCTGGTTTCATACCTAGGTCTTTAGTAACATTCTTTTGACCTTCTCAGGTTCCAAATTTCTCACTCCACAGTCAGCTTTTCTCAGTTATTGAATAGATTTAAAAATTTTGTTTCCCTAATTCTAAATAACATGCTAGTATTCCTGCTTTTTGACTTTTCAGTTTTAGGCATCACCTATTGACTTTCTGGAATATAAAGTTAAGTGTTTCTTTTTTAGCCTCACCTCCTCTTATCCCATCATGTACAAGCACATTTCCCTCACACTCATCCAGTAGAGCTGTAATTTTTGTTAGGTCATTTTTCAGTGTTTTAATTTTTTGGCTAAATAAAAACTGTTCATAGTTAGGCCAAAAAGTTTACTATAGTTGCTTTTTGGGGGTGGGGAGAATGCAGTGTTTTGTGGCATGTGGGTTCTTAGTCCCATGACCAGGCATCATACCCGGGTCCTCTGCACTGGGAGTGCAGAGTCTTAACCATTGGACTGCCAGGGAAGTCCCTATAGTTGCTTTTCTTTCTCTCACAGCATTTTGGTTTTCATATGAGTAATAACTGTATTTTCAAAAATGAGATACTTGTAGATTCATATGCAGTTGTAAGAAATAATACAAAGAAATCCTCTATATATTTTGCACAATTTTCCTCAATGGTAACTTTTTATGAAACCATAGAATAATGTTATGACCAGGATATTGACAATGATACAATTTATGTTATTCAGATTTCTCCAGTTTAACTTGTATCCACTTTTACTGGTTTATGTATGTATGTTAAGTTTCAGACAGATTTACTACCTTTATAGGTCTATGTGTCCACTACCGCAGTCAATATTCTTAGTATTTCCAACTCCAAAAAGATGTTTTTTGTTTTCTTTTATAACCACACCTTTCCTTTCCTTCATCCCATGCCTAACCCTGGCAATCAGTAATCTGTTCTTCATTTCTAAAATTTTGTCAAGAGTATAATATAAATGGAATCATACTAGGAATGGGCTTTTGTGTGCTCATCATATTCCGTGGGGATGGATCTTGGTTGTGTGTATTAATAATTCATTCCTCTACATTGCTGACTAGTATTTCTTGGTGTAGATGTACCACTGATTGTTTAACCATTCACCTGTTGAAAGACATCTGGGTTGTTTCCTGTTTGGGCCTATTCTGAATAAAACTGCCATGAACATACTGTACAGGTTTTTGTGTGAATATAAAGGTTTCATGTTTTAGGGAGTAAAGTGCCCAGGAATACAGTTGCTAGGTTGTGTGTTAGTTTCATGTTTAGTTTTAAAATGCACTGGAAAGCTTTTCCAGGCTCACTGTATCATTTTATACTCCCACCTGCAACATATGAATGATCTATTTTTCTGTCATTCTAACCAGCATTTGGTGTTGTCACTGTATTTTATTTTAGTCATCTTGATATAGGTATGTATGTAGTAATATCTCATTGTGGTTTTAATTTGCATTTACCTAATTGCCAATGTTGAACAGCTTTTTGTGTGTTTTATTTGCCATCTGTATATCCTATTTTGTGAAATGAGTTCAAGTCATTTGTCCATTTTCTGTTTCTTTTTTTAATTGAGTTGTTAGAATTCTTTGTATTTTGGAGATACCAAACCTTTGTCAGGTATGTGACTTGCAAATATTTTCTCCCCATCTTTATTTTGCCTTTTAGAACTCTTAACTGGGTCTTTTGTAGTGTGAAAGTTTTAAATTTTGATGAAGTTCAGTATACAGTTTTTATATTTATGGATTGTGTTTTTGGTGTCTAGTTTAGGAACTCTTTACCTTGCTGTGGAGCCTGAAGATTTTCTCTTATCTTTTTCAAAAAGTTTTATAATTTTACATTTTATATCTAAGCCTATGATCTGTTTTGAGCTAATATTTGTCTGTGATGCTTAAGTCAAGGCTCATTTTTTTACCTATGGATTACAGTTACTCTTGCACTGTTTGTTGTAACTATATACTTCCTGTGTGAAATTAGCTTTGTATCTCTCTCAAAAATATTTTAGGCATACCTGTATGAGGTTATTTCTGGGCCCTCAGTTCTGTTCCAGTGAGCTGTGTGCATTTGCTATTATCACACTGTCTTGATTACTTGATTCAGTTCAGTTCAGTCTCTCAGTCGTGTCCGACTCTTTGCAACCATGAATCACAGCATGCCAGGCCTCCCTGTCCATCACCAACTCCCGGTGTTCACTCAAACTCACGTCCATCGAGTCGGTGATGCCATCCAGCCATCTCATTCTCTGTCGTCCCCGTCTCCTCCCACCCCCAATAAGTAAGCCTTAATGTCAGGTAGAGTAATTCCTCCCACTTCATTTTTGTCAAGATTGTGTTAGCTGCTTTGGTTCTTTCACCCATCTGTATAAACTTGTCTATGATGAAAAACTCTGCTGAGATTTTTTTAATTGGAATTGCTTTAAGCCTATAGATGAAGAATTGACATCTTTACTATGTTGAGTCTTCCAGTCTGTAAACACAGTATGTCTCTCTCTTTCTTTAAGTCTTTGATTTCTTTCATTAGAATTTTATGTTGCTCAGCATACAGATCTTGTGCAAGTTTTAAGTATATAGATAGATATTTTATTTTCTTTATAGCAATTGTAAGTAACATTTTTAATTTTGATTTCTGCATGTTTGTTGATAGTACATAGAGATACAGTTGCTTTTTATGTGTTGATCACATATCTTGTGACCTTGCTGAACTCACTTGATTAATTCAGGGGTTTCTGGTAGACTTCTTAGGATTTTCCACATAGATAATTATATCATCTGCAAATTAAAATAATTACAGCTTTTCCTTTTCAATCCATATGTCTTTTCTGTTTCTCCCTTCATTGCAGCTCAAAATTTTGTTTTCTAAATGTGTATTGTCAGTTCTTTACTAGAGTTTCCCTAAACTTTGTAAATATCCTCATAACGTATATTCACTACCTTTCATCTTGAATAGTTTTGAGGGAGTCTGTTACGGAGACTGCTGTTAGATTTAAGTCATATTGGTTGATTTCTTGGCTTGCTGTACAGTGTTATTTGGAATATCTCTTCACCATCATCCTGGAGATGCCCTTGCCTTTCTCTTGTTTTTAGTTTTTATTTATATACATACCTCAGAGATACTGCAGGTTCTGTTCCTGACCATGTTAATAAAATGAATACTGCAGTAAAGTGAGTCACACAGATCTTTTGGTTTCCTAGTTCATATAAAAGTTATATGTAACTAAGAGACACTGCAGGGTGCTTGCTACCTATTCTTGAGCTTTTGGGGAGTTCTGTGATCTCAGTTTTCCTTCTTAGTGTTCTCTTTTACTGGCTTAGGGGTCATCTTTCTGTTCTGACAAAACAGACAAAAGCTTCCAAAATGTGTTGCTATTGTATTCTCTCCTATTCTTTAACTTAATGTGCATATTCAGTTGCTCAGTAGTGTCCGACTCTTTGCAACCCCTTGGACTGTTGCCTGGGAAACCGCTCTCTCCGTGGGATTTTCCCAGCAAGAATACTGGAGTGGGTTGCCATTTCCTCCTCCATTATCTTAATAGATCTGTTGTTTAAGAAAAAGTACCCTTTATTGTCATTTCAGTGGTTTGGGAAGAAGTAGGAGATGGTGCTTGGGATCAAAGCTACCATTTTAAAACAAGTTGCATGATCTGTTATTTTTTTAATGGAAAAAAGGCAGATGAAAAATGCATGGACAGCATAGACCAAAGTTATAGCATTATCTTTGAGTTATAGACTTCTAGGTGTTTTATATTTTTTATTCTCCCCATGTATGTTATTTATGTATGTTTTATGCATTACATGTAAAATATAGGAAATAAAGAATATGACCCCTATTGTGTTGATTACTTTTTAACTTATGTTTGTTGCTGGGGAAGGGAAAATGTTCAGTACCTCTTCTCTAGAGATAAGCTATACTTACAGTCCATGGTCATCTAAGAAGCAGAGTATTAGTGATCCTCAGTTTAGGATTTATAATTACTTTGAACATTGAAATGCTTGATTTGAAGTACATGACTGTGTAACCTACATCCTGATACATATTTTCCCCCATTTAAAATATAGGAAAAAATTATATTGGCTTAAATTTTAATTTTAATCTTTGGTATGCATGTAGTGCTCACAGTTGAGAAATAATTGCATTATTTATTTGCTGTTTTTATATGAAATACTCCTGCATAAATGTTAAGTAACTAAATGGCTGTACAGATACACTGGCTGGCTGTGAATGGGCGGACAGAACTACTCCATGACCTTGTACAACACGTCAGTGACGTCGATGTTGAGGATGCGATGGGGCAGACAGCACTGCATGTGGCCTGCCAGAATGGTCACAAGACGGTAAATCAAGCCTCCAGGACTTTAAGTTGCATGTGTGTTTTTATTTTTTTTTTGTAAACTTTGAGTTCATGAAAAGTTTTTCACTGTTCATAATTGGAACCATAAAGCAAAATCTTAAAACGTTTTCTGCATCATGTGCACTTCTGATTAGTATATTCTGTGTGGATAAAAAGAACAGAAAATAGTGCTTTTAAATATGTTTAATGTAATTTGGATTTCAATTTTATTTTTGATTCATAGATTTATTAGCTGTATGTTTTAAATTTTAAAAATTAAAAAATAATTTAAGTTTATAATGTTTATTCTGTTCTCAGTTTTATCAGACTATTTCATATATGTTTTTTTTTACCATTTTCATATTTTTACCATTAAGCCTCAAGCTTTGAAATTAGACCGTGAAGAGAGAAAGCTCCAACTTTGCTTAAACAGTTCAACTTGGGTTATCATATTTTTCTACTCCCTTGGCATATAACTACTATATAAGTACTAGAATCACAGCTGTTTTCTTTCTTTCTTTTGATTTCTAAAATCATGCATTTGTTTATGGCAGTACTTTACTGTTATCCCTATGTATAAACATTTGGCTTTTAAAATTGCTAATAGTTTTCTTTCTCATTAGGAGACTGCTACCTTATTTAAAGATTGTTAGCTTAAGATTTTAGATTGACTTTCTGCCTTTTATAATTTCCTATCCTGGTTACTTTCAGTTTTTTTCCCACATTTAACGTTACGGATAATAGAATATTATATATTTGCTAACTAAAATAAAAAACCAACTGAAAACAAAAAAACACTGCCGGCGTCTACAAAGATAAAAAATTTATGTTTATTATTTTGTACACATTCTGAGTCTAATGTTTTTGTTGGGAGAATTCTTAGTGGAATCTGGATTTCTGTCTTTGCAAACACATTTTTCCTAACCTGGATTCAGGATGTTGGCTCCTACATACTAAGATGCTTTATGTATGACCTCAATTCACAAAATATTGCACTTCTTTAAGGCAGTGAGCTCAAAGTTGACATTGTCATATGTTTAACAAGAGTTGGATAAAAGAGATATATGAATATTTTTTTCTTTCCTGGCATTTCTTCTGAACACCAGTCTTCATTATTATTCTTTTATCATCTGAAAACTAATTCAGTGTTTTCAGGATTATTCCTTTTCATTACTTTTTACTTTCTGCAAGTCAGTATTACTAAGTTTAAGTAGTATTCTGGTTGGGGGAAAGAATCATCTAAAATCTTCTAATCTTGACAGGCCCCAGGAAGCAACTGTTGCCTGTTAGAGTCCTGCTGGTAGCTCTTATTGAACAGAAAAGCACCTGCTTTAATATTAAATACTCTGCTGAAACAAATGAGTGGCATATCATTTACTAAGATTGTAAACTGTATCTGTTGCCCAGTAACTTGTGTAGTAAAAAACTAAATTCAGATTAGGAATTATCTACAAAAGCTAATTTTAGGTGCCTTGAGCCAGTGAAGAAGCAAAAATTACTCAGAAAACCTTGGTTCAAAATATGTGCATTACAGGGTGCATTGAAAATTTAGAGTTGCCTACTGAAGTTATTGAAGAGTAGTTAGTATAATACACTCCATATGGTTTACAACCTAAAGCAGGTGTGGTAAAGTAAGGGAGAATTGCTCATAGTCAGATGGCCTTTGAAGAACTGTATTTTCAGATTTATAGGTGGCCTGACTTCATGGTGGTGATGGGTTTCACAGGGTTAGATTTTGCAGATATAGTATAGGAGGACGAGTGTAAAAAGTCACGTTGACTTGTGGTTGATTGTAGTAGTGAGGGAGGTTCCTTTCTGACATATTTGGTCCATTATAGTTACCTGCGAGGACCATACACAAAGGGAATGTTTAGCACTATTTTCCGATTCATTGTATATATTTTTAATCCTTCAATTAGGGCGAGAAGGAATCTTGAAAAATTAGTCCATTTCCTAGCCTCCAGACGGAATTCCACCTCTAAAAATCTGTGTTGATAGTTGTGTTAATATTACCTATTGTCATAATGTATTTCTGGGACCTGTTCAAATCTTAGTAGATGAGCATATTCTTTTATCTTAAGTTGAATTTGGTTTAAGGGCTCTGAGATGTAAGTTACTACAGGGTGTAGGGATTATTGATTTTGCTTTTAACTGTATATCTTTCCATAAGTTGAACAAAGTCTAAAATGCTTTGTCAAGTATCAGCAAATGAAAATGGCCTTTGTATTGTCTCAAAGTAGTTAACTTTTGCATAAACTCATTAAAAGGTCTTAAAAATTTATGTCCGTGTAGGCATATACCAGTCCACGTAGGTTTTAAGATCCTTAAGTTTAGAATCAATACTATATATTGATTATATCTTTTATGGGGCTTCCCAGGAGGCTCAGTGGTAGAGAATCCACCTGCCAGTGTAGGAGACACAGGAGATGTGGGTTGGATGCCTGGGTTGGTAAGAACCCCTGGAGTAGCAAATGGCAACCCACTCCAGTATTCTTGCCTGGAAAATTCTGTGGACAGAGGAGCCTGGTGGACTGCAGTGCATGAGTTGCAAAGAGTCAGACAGGACTGAGCATGCACACATATTTTATAGAATAAAATGTAAAACTTTAGAGAGGGAAAGAAGCTCCATTAAAAATATTTTTAAAAGCATATCAACTCTTTTCAAATTAAAGAGGATGATATGTTAAAGAAATGCTCTGAAATTTACCTTTTAATCTCATTTTAGGGAAAATCTCAAGAATGCATGAAAAGATTTTGAACTGGCTAAGAGCTCTAAAGCTTTGTAGAATTTATAATTGAATACTGTATTATTGCTTTGATGACACATAAATTATAGATTTTTATTACTTTTTTTAACAGATAAAAGATTTGGAAGAAAGATTGATTTTGTCATAATTAAGAAATCAAGTAATTTTTGACATGATTTCATATAGATGCATCTGTTTTGTTAGAGGTAAATCAAGATAAGGATATTTTCATCCTCTTGCTGGAAGGATGTGGTTTGGTCAGTTGAAGAGTACAGTATGATCATTTTTGTCCTTGTAACATAATAGCATTATGATTTTAAACTGCTTCAGTTCTGACTCTTGTGACCCCCTGGACTGCACCAGGCTTCCCAGTCCTTCACTATCTCCTGGAGTTTGCTCAGATTCGTGTTCATTGAGTCAGTGATGCCATGTAACCATCTCATCCTCTGCTACCCTCTTTTCCTTTTGCCTTCGGTCTTACCCAGCATCAGAATCTTTTCCAATGAGTTGGCTTTTCTCATCAGGTGACCAAAGTATTGGAGCATCAGCTTTAGCATCAATCCTTCCAGTGAATGTTCAGGATTGATTTCCTTTAGGACTGACTGATTTCATCTCCTTGCAGTGCAAGGGACTCTCAAGAATATTCTCCAGCACTGCAATTCAAAAGCATCAGTTCTTGGGCACTCAGCCTTCTTTATGGTCCAACTCTTACATCCATACACGACCACTGGAAAAACCATAGCTTTGACTATATATGGACCTTTGTTGTCAAAGTGACGTCTCTGCTTTTTAATACACTGTCTAGGTTTGTCACGGCTTTTCTTCGAGGGAGCAAGTGTCTTTTAATTTCATGGCTGCAGTCACCATCTGCAGTGATTTTGGAGCCCAAGAAAAGAAAATCTATCATTCTTCCACCTTTTCCCCTTCTGTTTGCCATGAAGTGATGGGACCAGATGTCATGATCTTAGTTTTTTGAATGTTGAGTTTAAGCCAGCTTTTTTGCTCTCCTCTTTCACCCTCATCAAAAAGCTCTTTAGTTCCTCTTTACTTTCTACCATTAGAATGGTATCATCTGCATATCTGAGATTGTTAATATTTTTCCCTGCAGTCTTGATTCCAGCCTGTGATTCATCCAGCCCAACATATCGAATATTGTACTCTACATAGATGTTAACTAAGCAGGGTGACGGTATATAGCCTTATCTTAAGCCTTTCCCAATTTTGAACCAGTCTGTTGTTCCATGTTCGGTTCTGTTGCTTCTTTACCCGCATACAGGTTTCTCAGGAGACAGGTAAGGTGGTATGATATTCCCATCTTTTTAAGAATTTTCCACAGTGTGATCCACAAAGTCAAAGGCTTTAGTGTAGTCAGTGAAGCAGAAATAGATGTTTTTCTGGAGTTACCTTGCTTTCTCTATGATCCAAAGGATGTTGGCAATTTGATCTCTGGTTCCTCTACTGTTTCTGAATCCAGCCTGTACCTCTGAAAGTTCTCAGTTCATATACTGCTGAAGCCTATCTTGAAAGATTTTGAACGTTACCTTACTAGCATGAGAAACAAATGCAGTTGTACAGTAGTTTAAACAGTCTTTGGCATTGCAGTGAAAACTGACATTTTCCAGTCCTGTGACCACTGTTGAGTTTTCCAAATTTGCTGACACACTGAGTGCAGCACTTTAACAGCATTATCTTTTAGGATTTGAAATAGCTTATCTGGAATTCCATCACCTCCACCAGCTTTGTTTATAATAATGCTTCCTAAGGTCCACTTGTCTTAACACTCCAGGATGTCTGCCTCTAGATGAATGACCACAGCATTGTGATTACCCAGATCATTAAGACCTTTTTTGTACAGTTCTTCTGTGTATTCTTGCCACCTCTTCTTCATCTCTTCTGCTTCTGTTAGGTCCTTACTGTTTCTGTCCTTTATCCTGCCCATTCTTCCTTCTTGCATGAAATGTTCCCTTTCCCCAAGTTTCTTGAAGAGATTTCCAGTCTTATCCATTCTGTTGTTTTCCTCTTTTCTCATCATTGTTCATTTAAGAAGGCCTTCTTACCTCTTCTTGTTCTACTCTGGAACTTTGCATTCAGTTTGGTATACCTTTCCCTTTTTTCCTAGCTTTTCTCTTCTCTGCTATTGGTAAAGCCTCCTCAGACAACCATTTTGCCTTTAATTTCTTTTTCTTTGGGTTGATTTTGGTCACTGCCTCCTGTACATTGTTCCAGACCTCTGTCCATAGTTCTTCAGACACTCTGTTTACTGGATGTAATCCCTTGAATCTGTTTGTCATCTCCACTGTATAATCATAAGGGAGATGATTATACCTAAATGGCCTAGTGGTTTTCCCTACTTTCTTCAATTTAAGCCTGAATTTTGCAATAAGGAGCTGATGATCTGAGCCTCAGTCAGCTCCAGGTCTTGTTTTTACTGACTTTATAGAGCTTCTCCATCTTTGGTTCCTAAGAATATAGTCAGTCTGATTTTAATATTGACCATTTGGTGATGTCCATGTGTAGAGTTGTCTCTTGTGTTGTTGGAAAAGGGTGGTTCCTGTGACCAGTGTATTCTCATGACCAAACTCTCTTAACATTTGCCCTGCTTCATTTTGGCCTCCAAGACCAAACTTGACTGTTAATCCAGATATCTCTTGACTTCCTACCTTTGCATTCCAATCCCCTCTGATGAAAAGCACATCTTTTTGTGGTGTTAGTTCTAGAAGGTCTTGTAGATCTTCATAGAACCAGTCTATTTCAACTTCTTTGGCATCAGTGGTTGAGGCATAGACTTGAATTACTGTGATGTCGAATTGTTTGCCTTAGAAATGAACGGAGACCATTCTGTCATTCTTTAGATTGCACCCAAGTAGTGCATTCTGGACTCTCTTGTTGACTATAAGGGCTACTCCACTTCTTCTAAGGGATTCTTGCCCACAGTAGTAGATACAATGGTCATCTGAATTAAATTTGTCCATTCCTGTCCATTTTAGTTCACTGATTTCTAAGATGTATATGTCCACTGTGTCATCTCCTGCTTGACCACATCTAATTTATTCAGTTGCTGATTCATGTCTGACTCTTTGCAGCCCCATGAACTGCAGCATGCCAGGCTTCCCTGTTCTTCACTATCTCCCTGAGTTTGCCCAAACTGATGTTCATTGAGTCAGTGATGCCATCAGCCATCTCATCCTCTGGTGTCCCCTTCTCCTTCTGCTGTCAATCTTTCCCAGCATCAGAGTCTTTTCCAGTGTGTCATGTCTTTGCCTTGATTCATAAACCTATCATTCTGTGTTCCTATGCAATAGTCTTCTTTACAGTATCAGACTTCATTTTCAACACATCTACAACTGAGCATTGTTTCCACCTTGGCCCAACTACTTCATTCTTTCTGGAGCTATTAGTAATTGCCCTTTACTTTTCCCTAGTAACATATTAGACACCTCTTGACCTGGGTAATTCATCTTCTGGTGTCATATATTTTTGCCTTTTCATACTGTTCATGTGGTTCTTGAGGTTAGAATACTGGAATGGTTTGCCATTCCCTGTTCCAGTGAACCATGTTTTATCAAAACTTTTCACTATGACCCATCTGTCTGGTGGCCCTGCACGGCATGGCTCTTCACTTTATTAAGTTACACCAGCCCTTTCATCAGGACAGACTGTGATCTATAAAGGGGAGCTATACAATACCCGAATTATTGTGTTGTCTGTGGATATTGATTTCAAATAGAATATCGTTTGAAAATTTGTTTATTCATCTGGCTTACTATATAGTCTGGCAACTTTTTTCGTTATCCTTATCTATCCTTATCTATCTCCTAAGGTATATTCTGTCTACTGATTACATAATTAAAGAAAGTGTTGTGAACACTTTGGAAGACACTTAAGAGTAATGATAATATTGGTACTGTTATTGCCATTATTAATATTGATGATATGAATCTGTAAGAATAGTACAAGGATCACTACCTGAACCCTTTAATTCATTTACTCTTGTGCAGTAAGCTAGGCCCAGTGTGTTGTTTGATTCTTAATCTAATTTTTAGAAGTATAGTAAAAAAAACTAATATTGTCCTGAAGGTGTAGTTGCTGAGTCGTGTCTGACTCTGTGACCCCATGGACTGTAGCCCGCCAGGCTACATGGGCAACATGTATGTATAATTGATTTCAGTTTTTTTGACGATGAGTTGAACTTACTTTTTGATAACTTTTTTCATTGTCTTTAGGTCTTTACGATTTATTGACATGTTGAATTGCCACAAATGGCTGATTACTGTTTTCCTGGAATAACTTGGATTTAGAAACTCTGGAGAACTGTCAGTTTGTTCAGTCTCAATTTATGTAAGTCAGAATATATAGCAGGATTAGTTTTGGGACTAATTTCAGTTCACTTAAAAAAGAAATTTTATTTTTATCAGAATAAACTTTATAGTGCTGAATTTATACAGTGATATGAAGGTTCACAAGCAATACGAAATGATAGTTGAACTATGCTTAGAGTAGATGATCTTTGATAGTGACTGCATTTTTTTTTCCCTAAAATTGTAGGCTTGTTAAAGAACAGTTCACTTACGTTCAGTCAGCTGTCTTGAAATTTTTAGCCAACTTCTAAGCTTTTCATCCAGAGAATTACAGGACAGCCATGCAAACTTAATTGAAAGCTTTTGCAAAAACATTAACTGAATTCAGCCTTGAGGCACAATGGTAGATGTACTTAACATTTCAGAGTGTGTTTTTAGGTTCAGAGTAATTTTTTTTAATTCTGATGTTAGAATTTTCCTTTCATCACTTCTGAGAAATGTGAGCATATAATAGAAAGTTCTGTTACTGTGGTTTTTTTCTAACACAACTGGATAATACTGATTTTTGCTCAATATTACATATGGATTCAAAGTCTCGATAGGCTTAGGTGGACAGGCTTCTAGAGAAGACCTGTGTAAACCAGTCACTGATTAGTGAGTTGGCCATTTTATTTAATATATAAGTTGTTTGTGCATTGCTGTCCTGTCATCAGAATTACTTTTAATAAGAGATGAAAGATGCTTTTTTTTTGTTTTTTGATTATCATTTCTTTAGTAATGGTAATACAGCAACTCAGATTTTTACTTATGGTTTAATATTGAGTATCTGTTCCTTTTTACTTTGATCATTGTTGTTCAGAGAGTTGACATTGATAAAGTAGAGCTGCCTTGGATTTCTTGCTTTGTAATTTATCAGCTTATTGGGCACAGGTGGTCTTGGTTAGTCGCTGCCTTCAATTAAATGACTTTTGAGATTGACCCAAACATTAGGTTTGCACATTAGTTTTCCATTCAGGATGTTGTTTTATCACTTGAAAGGTCATGAAGTCTGTTGAAAGTGTAGTTTCTTTTTATGGATTTCTTGAAGGCCATATGCAAATCCCCTTTCAATGCTTTTCTTTCAGAATTCCTTCCTAGCAGTTTCTTACTCTGTAAGAAGGAAGACTCCAATTGTAGATTACCTAGGAATAGGAGAATAGTGTGAGGTTGTTGTTGTTTTAAAGGGAAGGGGGCTGGACAGGGAATCTGAAGGTCTGAATTATTTAAAAAGCATGTTTTCCTGACCTATATTAGATACATAAAATGATTTCAGTTCAATGTATTTCTTCAAATTGTTAGGTTAACTTGAAAGATATAGGTAATCAGCTATCAGTCACAAATATGTATGTTACTATACCTTTACATGTTTACCTTTACTAAATTGTAAGCTGCTAAGCTTAATTTTTTGCAAGTAAATGAGAAGCCATGAAATTTTGAAAACGGCAACTTATGACAATTGTAAATTACAATGATTTTTTTTTTTGGACTTCATGGCTTGTAGTCTTTTAAACAGATGCAGTGCAGTTTTCACAGAAGTATTTGTGTGTAGGGGCTTAGGGGTGAGAAATTTGCTAAAACAAATTGAATCCAGATCTGCCATGGAGAATCCTATCAGTTTTTCTGATAGCACTAAATCACTGTCTAGCATACTACATATTTTATTTCTTATGTCCCTTTGTTTTCTTTTTCCATGAGAATGTAAACTTTATGAAGGCAGATGTTTGTCCATTTTGTTCATTGCTGGGACTCTTGCATCTAAAGTGGTCCCCCCTACTAGCACATATAAACTTTGAAATTTTTAATATAAGGGAGAATGGGCTATTCAAATGCAAAATATTTACAACCAGTGTTCTTCTGCCATTTTCTTTCCATTTCTGAATGTTTGTATTTTTTTTCTTTTGTAACTTTAAGAGAAGTGTATGTTGATAGTGCTCATTCTTGTAAAGGATTGTATCTGATTTGTTTGTCTGTTACTGAAAACTTCTTGGGGATTTTAGTAGCTGAATCCAGAATTCTCTTCAATTATGTTTTGTTTTGTGTTTCTGTATAATTTAAAATCCTTAAGTAGTATTGTTTGTTCAACACCTTTTATATTTTTAATTTAATAAATACTCGAGTGTCCTCCAACTTAATTTTCCTTGTTTCAGAGTTATTGTACATATAGGGAGTTTAACATAGATTGGAATTTTAAAAAAAACAAACTTTTAAGTTATGTGACTTTCTTGCTCCTTTTATTATGTAATTTAATCGATAATTGAGTTCTGCATTATCCTTTCTTCTTCTGTTACAGAGCTTTTACAAAAAGAAATCTGCAAACTTTTTTTTTAAATCACGAAAATTGATGACTTTTCTCTCATTTCACTGCTGCAAGCCAATTTTTTTTCCTTTACCTTCACATCCCTTTATGTATTTTTTTATTCTTACTCTGAGGGAAGTGGGGTTTTCTCCTTGTTTGTCTTCAGGCAGCATTTGATCTACATGGGATCTACTGAAGCTTTTTAAAAATATGTTTCTTTTAATAGTTGTGTATTTTGAGGCTCTTAATTGGGATAATTTTGTTAGAAAAGCAGAAAGATTTATGAATATAAAAGAAAATGCTGGATGAATTTTTTCTTTTCTCTTAATCAAGTGTTTTCCTTTCTTAAGAACAGAATTTTTAATGTATTGTAGAATATTTACTATGTACAAGGATATGATAGAAGCATATTACAGTTCATATTGTGCATCATACTTTCTTGCTATGATTTGCCTGAAGTTTGTCTTACTACTTTGTAGAGGAATATGTTAGTTTAATGGCTAGTTTATTTTACTGTGAGCTCTACAGTATAAATTTTAAAAATGCAGAAATAATGTGAAAACTGTGTGGGTTTAAAAATGGCATTATTTAAAATCTAAGCACAAATAACTTATGTTGGTCCTTGAGCTTGACTCTTAAGTAGGTATTTATAGGGAACCATTATTAGATCATCTGAAATCATAATCACAGGAAACTAGTCGATCTGATCACATGGACCACAGCTGAATGTGGTCCACTGGAGAAGGGAATGGCAAACCAGTATATTTGCCTTGAGAACCCCGTGAACAGTATCAAAGGGCAAAATGATAGGATACTGAATGAGGAATTCCCCAGGTCGGTAGGTGCCCACTATGCTACTGGAGATCAGTGGAGAAATAACTATAGAAGGATTGAAGGGATGGAACAAAAGCAAAACCAATACCCAGTTGTGGATGTGACCGGTGATAGAGGCAAGGTCCGGTGCTGTAAAGAGCAATATTGCATAGGAACCTGGAACGTTAGATCCATGAATCAAGGCAAATTGGAAGTGGTCAAACAGGAGATGGCAAGAGTGACCATAGACATTCTAGGAATCAGTGAATTAAAATGGACTGGAATGGGTGAATTTAACTCAGATGACCATTATATCTACTACTGTGGGCAGGAATCCCTTAGAAGAAATGGAGTAGCCATCATGGTCAACAAGAGAGTCCGAAATGCAGTACTTGGATGCAATCTTAAAAACGACAGAATGATTTCTGTTCATTTCCAAGGCAAACCATTCAATATTACAGTAATCCAGGCCTATGCCCCAACCAGTAACGCTGAAGAAGCCGAAGTTGAATGGTTCTATGAAGACCTACAAGACCTTTTAGAACTAACACCCTAAAAAGATGTCCTTTTCATTATAGGGGACTGGAATGCAAAAGTAGGAAGTCAAGAAACACCTGGAGTAACAGGCAAATTTGGCCTTGGAGCACGGAATGAAGCAGGGCAAAGGCTAATAGAGTTTTGTCAAGAGAATGCACTGGTCATAGCAAACACCCTCTTCCAACAACACAAGAGAAGACTCTACACATGGACATCACTAGATGGTCAACACCAAAATCAGATTGATTATATTCTTTACAACCAAAGATGGAGAAGCTGTATACAGTTAGCAAAAACAAGACCAGGAGCTGACTGTGGCTCAGATCATGAACTTCTTATTGCCAAATTCAGACTTAAATTGAAGAAAGTAGGGAAAACCACTAGGCCATTCAGATATGACCTAAATCAAATCCCTTATGATTATACAGTGGAAGTGAGAAATAGATTTAAGGGACTAGATCTGATTGATAGAGTGCCTGATGAACTCTGGACGGAGATTCGTGACATTGTACAGGAGACAGGGACCAAGACCATCCCCATGGAAAAGAAATGCAAAAAAGCAAAATGACTGTCTGAGGAGGACTTACAAATAGCTGTGAAAAGAAGAGAAGCGAAAAGCAAAGGAGAAAAGGAAAGATATAAGCATCTGAATGCAGAGTTCCAAAGAATAGCAAGGAGAGATAAGAAAGACTTCCTCAGTGATCGATGCAAAGAAATAGAGGGAAACAGAATAGGAAAAACAAGAGACCTCTTCAAGAAAATTAGAGATTCCAAGGGAACATTTCATGCAAAGATGGGCTCGATAAAGGACAGGAATGGTATGGACCTAACAGAAGCAGAAGATGTTAAGAAGAGGTGGCAAGAATACACAGAAGAACTGTACAAAAAAGATCTTCACGACCAAGATAGTCACGATAACGTGATCACTGACCTAGAGCCAGACATCTTGGAATGTGAAGTCAAGTGGGCCTTAGAAAGCATCACTACAAACAAAGCTAGTGGAGGTGATGGAATTCCAGTTGAGCTATTTCAAGTCTTGAAAGATGATACTGTGAAAGTGCTGCACTCAATAGTCCAGCAAATTTGGAAAACTCAGCAGTGGCCACAGGACTGGAAAAGGTCAGTCTTCATTCCAATCCCAAAGAAAGACAATGCCAAAGAATGCTCAAACTACCGCACAATTGCACTCATCTCACACGCTAGTAAGGTCATGCTCCAAATTCTCCAAGCCAGGCTTCAGCAATATGTGAACCGTGAACTCCCAGATGTTCAATCAGGTTTTAGAAAAGGCAGAGGCACCAGAGATCAAATTGCCAACATCCGCTGGATCATGGAGAAAGCAAGAGAGTTCCAGAAAAACATCTATTTCTGCTTCATTGACTATGCCAAAGCCTTTGATTGTGTGTATCACAATAAACTGTGGAAAATTGTGAAAGAGATGGGAAGACCAGATCACCTGACCTGCCTCTTGAGAAACCTGTATGCAGGTCAGGAAGCAACATTAGAACTGTACATGGAACAACAGACTGGTTCCAAATAGGAAAAGGAGTACGTCAAGGCTGTATATTGTCACCTTGCTTATTTAACTTCTATGCAGAGTACATCATGAGGAACGCTGGGCTGGAAGAAGCACAAGCTGGAATCAAGATTGCCGGGAGAAATATCAATAACCTCAGATATGCAGATGACACCACCCTTATGGCAGAAAGTGAAGAGGAACTCAAAAGCCTCTTGATGAAAGTGAAAGAGAGTGAAAAGGTTGGCTTGAAGCTCAACATTCAGAAAACGAAGATCATGGCATCTGGTCCCATCACTTCATGGGAAATAGATGGAAAAACAGTGGAAATAGTGTCAGACTTTATTTTTTTGGGGCTCCAAAATCACTGTGGATGCTGATTGCAGCCATGAAATTAAAATACGCTTACTCCTTGGAAGGAAAGTTATGACCAGCCTCAGTTCAGTTCAGTTCAGTCGCTCAGTCGTGTCCGACTCTCCGCGACCCCATGAATCACAGCATGCCAGGCCTCCCTGTCCATCACCAACTCCCAGCCTAGATAGTATATTAAAAAGCAGAGACATTACTTTGCCAACAAAGGTCCGTCTAGTCAAGGCTATGGTTTTTCCCGTGGTCATGTATGGATGTGAGAGTTGGACTGTGAAGAAACCTGATCGCCAAAGAATTGGTGCTTTTGAATTGTGGTGCTGGAGAAGACGCTTGAGAGTCCCTTGTACTGCAAGGAGATCAATCCTGGGTGTTCATTGGAAGGACTGATGCTAAAGCTGAAACTGCAATACTTTGGCCACCTCACGCGACAAATTGACTCACTGGAAAAGACTCTGATGCTGGGAAAGGTTGAGGGAGGGAGGAGAAGGGGACGACAGAGAATGAGATGGCTGGATGGCATCACCGACTCTATAGACATGAGTTTGAGTGAACTCCGGGAGTTGGTGATGGACAGGGAGGCCTGGCGTGCTGTGATTCATGGGGTCGCAGAGAGTCGGACACGACTGAGCGACTGAACTGAACTGAACTGATCATTATATACTTTTAGCTTTTATATAATTTTTATGAATGCATAATATGTTTTGTTAATTACTGTATTTCAACTCCTCTCTGGTTGCTGCATCTCAGTTGAATATTAATATGTGTTTTTGATGTAATTGACTTCATCTCTTCTGTGCCTTTTGAGAGATGGCTTATTGTCTATATACTTTCTGTAACAGTCAGTGAACATTATTGCTGCAGTCTGTCTCACTTCGGATTTGGATCACACAAACACAGCTTCTAGGTCAGAGGTCAGAAAGGCAAAAGCCATGATCAAAAGGTTCAAATAGGCCTTGCCTTATAAAATAATAACCTAAGTGCTTACTTTCTTATATTTGAGAGTTGTTCTTGACCACTCCTCCTGAGTTTCACAATTGTATAGCTGATAGTAAAGTTTAATATAATAATGTTGCTATTACATAGATTTTTTAATTCCTCCTGAAATAGAAGTAAATTCAAGTAGCAATAATATATGAATAAGTTATCTCTTAAAATATTTTTATCAAAATCTTTGTAATAAAAAATTATAGTCCCTTAAATACCCTTCTTTCTCAATTCATGATCACTAGGCGACAATTTTCGATTCTTTTAGCTTTTCTTCTTGTATCTATTTCCACATATTATTCTTCTATTGTTCTTTCTTAATTTATGACTTTTAGATATCACTGAATCATTTCTTGTTATAGTGAGTGAGGATTTAACTAAATCCTCTTCCCATGCCCTATCTTCCCATTTCTAAAATTAATTATATCAAATTTTTGTGAAGAATTATTCAGTTCAGTCGCTCAGTCTTGTCAGACTCTTTGCGACCCCATGAACTGCAGCACACCAGGCCCCGCTGTCCATCACCAGCTGCTGGAGTCCACCCAAACCCATGTCGATTAAGTCGGTGAAGCCATCCAACCATCTCATCCTCTGTCGTCCCCTTCTCCTCCTGACCTCAATCTTTCCCAGCATCAGGGTCTTTTCAAATGAGTCAGCTCTTCACATCAGGTGGCCAAACTATTGGAGTTTTAGCTTCAACGTCAGTCCTTCCAATAAACACCCAGGACTGATCTCCTTTGTTGTATACAGTTTGGTAAATATTGTTTACTGCTGAGTCAAGTAGTGTAATACAATAACATTTTCTCTAGGATAACTATTAACTTTGCTTAGTTTTTGCTTTTGGTGTGTGAATCAGTTGTTGTTTAGTCACTAAGTCATGTCCAAGTCTTTGCTACCCTGTGGACTACAGCATGCCAGGCTTGTTTGTCCTTCACCATCTCCTGGAGCTTGCTCAAACTCATGTCCATTGAGTCGGTGATGGCATCCAACCATGTCTTCCTATGTTGCCCCCTTCTCCTCCTGCTTTCAGTCGTTCTCAGCATCAGTGTTTTCCAGTGAGTTGGCTCTTTGCATCAGGTGGTCAAAGTATTGGAACTTTAGCATTAGTCTTCCCAATGAATATTCAAGATTGATTTCCTTTAGGATTGACTGATTTGATCTTACTGTCCAGGGGACTCTCGAGTCTTCTCCAGCACCACAGTTCAAAAGCATTGGTTCTTCAGTGCTCAGCCTTCTTTATGGTTCAGTTCTAACATGTGTATGTGACTACTGGAAAAACCATATCTTTGACTATATGGACCTTGGTTGGCACAGTGATGTCTCTGCTTTTTAATACACTGTCTAGGTTTGTCATAGCTTTTCTTCCAAGGAGCAAACGTCTTCTAATTTTGTGACTGTGGTCACTGTTCGCAGTGGTTTTAGAGCCCAAGAAAATAAAGTCTGCCATTGTTTCTACTTTTTCCCCATCTATTTGACATGAAGTGATGGGAACAGATGCCATGATCTTAGTTTTCTGAATGTTGAGTTTTAAGCCAGCGTTTTCATCTTTAGTTCCTTTTCCCTTTCTTCATTAGAGTGGTATCAATGCATATCTGAGATTGTTAATATTTCTGCCAGCAATTTTGATTCTAGCCTGTGATTCATCAAGCCCAGCATTTCACATGATGTACTGTGCATATATATTAAATAAGCAAAGTGACAGTGTACAGCCTTGACGTACTCCTTTCCCAATTTTGAGCCAATCCATTGTTCTGTGTCTGGTTCTAACTGTTGCTTCTTGACCTGCACACAGGTTTCTTAGGAGACAGGTGGCCTGGTATTCCTGTCTCTTTAATAATTTTCCACAGTTTATTGTGATAAACTGTCAAAGGCTTTAGAGTAGTCAATGAAGCAGAAATAGATTTTTTTTGAAATTTTCCTTTTTCTATGATCCAATAGATGTAAATCAGTAATTCTTCCTATATGCTCCCACAAAATCTTTCTCAGTACTGGTTTCTTCAAAGACAAAATCATTAGATAATGTCACTTCCATTGTTTTACTCTAAAGCTGAATATTTGTTAATCTCACCTATGTTTGATCTTCAGTATTCTAGATTCCACATTTTCTATTTTGATATATTGCATTCCCTTGTTTTGGAGGAGAGTATCCTCCAGTAGCTTCTTGAGAACAGATTTGTTGAAGTTAAATTTTTTGATATCTTACATAGCTAATCATGTTTTTTATTTAAAAGCTTATATTTGAATGATAGTGTGTCTGGCTGTGGAATTTTACATTGAAAGTCATTCACTTTACAGTTTTGGGGGTGTTTCATCGTTTACATTTCCATGTTGCTCTTGAAAAGTTTGATGGCAGTCTGGATTCTGTTTATCTCTGGAATCTTATTATCCCCAGTATTATGAAATTTTACTTTGTTATGTCTTGTTCTAGGTCTTTTAATGTATTAAGCTGTGCACTGGTGAGTCTTTTCAATCTAGCAGCTTAGGTTCTTCAGTTCTTGGAGATTTTTTGGGTATTATTTCTTGATTAGTTCCTTTTGGTCTCTTGCCTCCTTTAATTCCTTTATTCTCAGTTTCTATAACATGCCTCCTTGGATTGATTGGCTAGTATTCTCTATTCGTTTTTCTACTGGTTTTCTTATTTTCTTTGTCTTTTTGATTCTTGTAGAATTTTTCAACTCTGTATTTCTAAACTTCTATTGCATTTTTGGGCTTCTCAGGTGGTGCTTGTGGTACAGAACCCGCATGCCACTGCAGGAGACACAAGCCCCAAGTTCCATCTCTGGGTTGGGAAGATCCCCTGGAGAAGGCAGTGGCAACCCACTTCAATATTCATGCCTAGAGAACCCCATGGACACAGGAGCCTGGTGGGCTATATATTGTCCATGGGGTCCTAAAGAGTCAGACAGGATTGAAGTGGCTTCGCATGCATATCATTGAATTTTTACTCTTCCATTAAAATTTTAACGACTTATTGTCTGAATATTTTTCCCCCAGAATCTTGTTTGTGTCCCATGGATAGTATCTAGTCTGTCTTAAGGGTATTAGTTACTTTAAAAATTTTTTTTGCTATTTTCTTTGGTTCCCTTTATTTCTTTATTTTTCTTCCATTTTCTGTTTGTTTTTCAGGTTAGAGGCCTGCTTCAGTTCTGTCTTAAATGTGGTCTGTCCATTCACGTTTAAAAAATTGTCCTATAGACATGTGATAATGTGTACCCTAGTACACATCAGATGATTGCAGAAGTAGAGCTTAGGGGATAAGAGTGTATGTGAATGACTATCAGAGAAACTGAGTTGGCATTGGCTACTGTGCACAGTAAAGGACTTCTTAGCTTTTTAGTATTTTGTATTTTAATTATTATGCTCTTTGAATTTTGAGAAGATTCAGTTCAGTTCAGTTCAGTTCAGTCGCTCAGTCGTGTCCGACTCTCCGCGACCCCATGAATCACAGCACGCCAGGCCTCCCTGTCCATCACCAACTCCCGGAGTTCACTCAAACTCATGTCCACAGAGTCGGTGATGCCATCCAGCCATCTCATTCTCCGTCGTCCCCTTCTCCTCCCGCCCCCAACCTTTCCCAGCATCAGAGTCTTTTCCAGTGAGTCAACTCGTCGCATGAGGTGGCCAAAGTATTGCAGTTTCAGCTTTAGCATCAGTCCTTCCAATGAACATCCAGGATTGATCTCCTTTAGAATGGACTGGTTGGATCTCCTTGCAGTATAAGGGACTCTCTCAAGAGTCTTCTCCAACACCACAGTTCAAAAGCATCGATTCTTCGGCGATCAGCTTTCTTTATAGTCCAACTCTCACATCCATACATGACCACGGGAAAAACCATTGCCTTGACTAGACGGACTTTGGTTGGCAAAGTAATGTCTCTGCTTTTTAATATACTATCTAGGTTGGTCATAACTTTCCTTCCAAGGAGCAAGCGTCTTTTAATTTCATGGCTGCAATCAGTATCTGCAGTGATTTTGGAGCCCCAAAAAATAAAGTCTGACACTGTTTCCACTGTTTTAGAGCTCTGCTATCTACTATTTATTTTTAGAGGCAAAAAATTCAGATATCTAGAGCAGCACTGTCCAGTTTACTAGCCGTATGTAGCTGTTTAAACTTAATTATAATAAAATAAAATTTAAAATTCCATTCCTCAGTTGTACTGGCCACATTTCAAGTCTTTTGTACTTACTTCATGTGTCAGTGATTTTCTGGAACCTTCCCAGGTTAACACAATTTACATTACATTGATAATTCCACAAATACTGTGTAGTGCCTGAGGTGCGGAGCTTACCAAAAAGTGTAATTTATTCAGCCATCATAATTGTCATGTTGCTACTCTTTAAAGATTTGGGTTGTGGTAAGAACTTTCCTTATTAAATGGATTAAAATTGTCGTAACTGTCTTTGACTTCTCTGGCTTTAGTTTTGTTTCTTTTCTTCCCAGACAGTACAGTGCTTGCTGGACAGTGGTGCTGATATTAACAGACCAAATGTATCAGGAGCCACTCCACTGTACTTTGCTTGCAGGTATGATATTTTATATTGCCCAATGCTCTCATTAAAGAAAGTTGCATCTGCTGTATTTCCAAACACAAACATACTTTTATATTTTCTAAAACTCTTGTTTTCCCAGAAATACTGTGCTCCCTTTTAAGATGACATATATAGCATTATGTTTCTTTTATTTAACTGCATGATGAAAACTGTTTTATACTGCCAGGGTTTTCATATGTAGTAAAGTGGAAGCTTTTGATTTACTTGATTACTTAAATTTTAGGCTAATTACTTGGTAAGTTGGAGAAGGCACTGGCGACCCACTCCAGTATTCTTGCCTGGAAAATCCCATGGACGGAGGAGTCTGGTAGGCTGCAGTCCATGGGGTTGTGAAGAGTCGGACACGACTGAGCAACTTCACTTTCCCTTTTCCCTTTCATTAAATGGAGAAGGAAATGGCAACCCACTCCAGTGTTCTTGCCTGGAGAATCCCAGGGACGGGGGAGCCTGGTGGGCTGCCGTCTATGGGATCGCACAGAGTCGGACACGACTGAAGCGACTTAGCAGCACTTGGTAAGTAATAAAAAAGTATCAATAATCTAGTAATTTCCATCATTTTCTTTATCAGTACCAACTTAGTTTCAATAGGTTAAGCTATTAATGTATATCTTAGTTCAGAGCTGTGTCTTTGCTTTCTCTGGATTTGTAACCTAAAAAAAAAATTCTTGAATCATTCTTATTAAATATTAAGCTATATATTATCTTTACACTTTTGTCCTAGTTCATTTTCTTTAAGCATACTTTTTATTGATTGATTCATTCATGTAATAAGCAAACATTTATTTAGCACTCACTGTGTGCCATGCAGTATTATAGGCATTAGTGATACAGTAATAAATAAACCCCAGTTCTTAAGGAGCTGACAGTGTAATAATTATACACATACCTCCCCCTCAACCCCATACAATATGTTCAATTAGTTGTAGTTAGGAGCAGTTCACAGTACACTTGATTTTTTCTTTTTGGTTTAGATTATAAGAATTGTATTATTTATTTAGGCTCCCTATTATAGCTATAATGCTCTCCAGAAAGCTCTTTTCTTTTTCATGTCATTTTACCGGAGGTTTAAAAAATTTTTTTTTGTTGCAGTATTTTGCTTGCAGGATCTTATTTCCTTGACCAGGGATTGAACCTGTGACCTGGCGGTAAAAGAGCTGAGTCCTAACCACTGGACCTCCCAGGAATTCCTGGAGATTTGTTTTAGATGAAACATCTGCTTTTCTTCTTGTTTAACTTCTCTTTTAGGGTCTCTGATGTTGCTTTGATCTGAGTAATTCAAATCATTAAGCCTTAAATTAGAACACAAAGACTTCTGAATCTCTAGACCTCTAGATCTTCCCTGAATTCAGGTTTTTTCTCATGTTATACTTACAATTCGATTGCTTGGCTAGAACACCCGTTCCTTTTTTAGTGTCCTGAATTTATGAATAATAGCATTGATTTCCTGAAATCATATCGTATCTTGAGTGCTTATCTCTAGATCAGACCTTTCTTTGAAACTTCAGATTTGAATGTCCAGTTCTTGATTTACATCATCACTTTGAAGTCTCAGAGAATCTCAACTGTTGACATATCCAAAATATTGCTTCTGATTTCCTTTTCAAGCCTTTTCTCCAGTTTCTCTCATCTCAGTCATTGGAACCCCTATCTTCTCAGTTGTGTGAGCCAGAAACTAGTCATTATTTTTTATTTCTCTTTATCTCTGTCTCTGACCCTCAACTTGGAGTATATTAGTAAGTTCTATAATTTCTACTTTCAGAATATATTCTGAATCTCATCACTTCTCTCCACCTTGCTAACCACTTTAGTTAAAGTTGTAGCGTCTTGTTTAGAATACTGCAGTAGCCTGTTAACCGGTCTTCCTGATTCCTCTGTTGTTTCCCTACCTTCTCTTCTTTCCTCAGAAGCCACGGTGACCTTCTAAAAAATGATTTGGCTATTATCTCGTTGGGTTTAAACCTTGTATTTAAACTTTTCAGTGCCTCTTTATTGAATTTCCTTTAAAATCCAAACCCTGCCTTCTTTCCTGGAGGAGAAATTAGAAACCCACTCTAGTATTCTTCCCTGAAAAATCCCATGAACAGAGGAGCCTGGCAGGGTACATTTCATGGGGTCACAAAGAGTTGGACATGACTGAACAACTGAGCGTGCATGTACACCTTCTTTCATGAAACCTGCATGGTCTGACCCTCACTGTGGTTCAGCCACATTGGTTCTCTTTGAGTTCCTCAAATGCAGTGGATTCTTTCCAGCAGGCTTTTCTACATGCTGTTTGTTTTGCCTGAAATCCTCTTCCGTAGACTTTCTATGTGGCTGACTCCATGTGCTTCATTGTTAATTTTTAGGAAGGAATTCCTGACCAATCTAAGTAGGCCTTTCTGCATATTTCCTATCACAGCATCATGATCATTTCCTTCATAGCACTTTGTATTTTATAGTGTTTATTTACTAGTTTATGATGTGTCTCCCCTGCTGGATTGAAAGCCCAACGAAAGAAAGAATTTTGTCTTATTCATCACTTTATATTCCTTGTGTGGTACAGTGCTTTGTGCTTAGATGCTTTGTAAATGTTTTTGAATGAGTGAATCACTGTAATTACATTTTTAAAAAATTTATGTAAAACAGTGCCATGTGTACTGGTAAAATATAGGTAAGATAAAAAAGCTGAACTTAATGTAAGTTTTTATTGTTGAGAGATGTTAGTAGGTATATCATCATGTGTCTCATTCAAGGATCAGCTGAAACAGGTTTTTTTTTAATTAAATTGAGAAGGTATTGAACTATATAGGAGGTGGGGTTCAAATCACAGCCCCAAAACTGTGCAACTTCTTGATCTCTGAAGCTTTGTTTCTTTGTGAGATGGAAATACTGATTTATACCTTGTGGAACCATAGTGCTAATTAAATGAGATGGCTTATTTAAAGCATCCTGCAGAGGATTTTACACTTAGTAGTTGGTAGATGCTCACTACCAACTAGTTGCAACTAGTTGGTAGCACACTTTTCCACACCTAGTGAGCACAGAGTTGTTTTGTCATCATTCAGTTTCATTGCCCTGCAGGTTTTTCTAAGAAATTTTACTCTTATCCCATAGTACAGGCAAGCCTTTTCTTTCTTCCTTTGTATTCTATTCTAATTCTGAACACTGTTTAATAAAATAGTACTTCTGTGAGTGAGTCATTTCAGATTGCTTTTGAACTAAAATTATGACAGGAACTATCTCCTGGCTACTTTCCTCTCTAGGTATTTTGTATGAGAATTAGGATAATTAATACACTAGATTTTTTTCATGAGAACTATAAGCACACTTTGACTTTCTCCTTCTGCCCAAATCTTCAGGTGCCTTTGTTTTTTATATGGTATTTGCAAATGCTTCAGATCCTTAAATGATTAGGTTGGTTTTGTATTCAGTCATAATACTTGCCATTCCCTTAACTTGGTTCTTTTAATAAAAGTTTGGATGTGTAGTAATTTTCAAATAGTTTCTGTAACTGCAGATAACTTTTATCCTGTTAACGAAAGCAAGGTTTCGCTGGGGTTATATAAATTCAGTAAATTAGAGAGATTTTTATGGCATTTTGGAGGTCTGTAATAAAAGTGAGAGAGGTAAGATTATGAACCTAGTTTACAGCTACTACCAGGCAACTCCTTTCAGTTAGGAAGTCCATTACAAAGTAGCTACATAAAACAGTCCATAGACTCAAAATTGTAAACTTTTAGAATAGAAAAGAACCATTAAGAAAATATAGAAAATACAGCCTCTTTATTTCATCAGCAGTTCCAAAAAATGTTGTGATATGTGTACTATATGCACATTAGCCAAGTTTTCAAATTGTATCACTGCAAGAGTCTAAAGTTGGAGACCTGAAAGTTCTTGAGAAATCAGTTCTAAGTGCTTTAGAAATACTACAGGTTTCTTATTAGTTAAATCTTTGCCAACTTCTTAGTTTCCATAAAATACATTCACACTTTCTTGAAGGGAGTTATCTCAATCAGTGTAAAAAAATAAGTTGAATTGTAAAGAATAGTTATTGAGCACATATTTGTAGTTATTTGAACTGAAAAATCTTTCATGCAGCATTTTGAGAAGTCTGTAACAGGATAATCTTCTTTGTAATTTTTTCACATGAGTCACTTGTGACCCTAATGAGATTATGCAGATTTTATGTATTATAGTAATTGTTTCTTTTAACTTACTTTTGAAATGAAATGCCACCTGGTTACAGATGAGATTTTAATGTAGTTTTAGAAATTATTTCAGCTTCATAAGAATGTCATAGTGATATTTTTTCCTTGATATTAATTATTCTTGTTGCTATATGTGGTAAGAAACTAATCCTAAATAAATTATTATTCAAGGTTTTCTGTTGTTATTTTTTGGTAGCTCAGTACCTTATTTAATGCTTACTTTTCAAATGAATGGTAATCTAAAATTAGAGCCCATCATATAACTCAACAGATACACTGAGTATATGTTATAAGCCAATTGCCCTGCTTGGTGCTATGGAACAAATTATTGTCAAGAACTTTACAGTTTAGTTGGCAAGATTGCTCATCTGACTCAGGTAGTGAATAATTGTAAAAGAAATGTCACTGAAGTCGAACAAAACAGCTTTGTAAATCTGGGGTTTTCATAACGTTAGTATTAGTACTAGTACTAAGTGACTTCATTCCTGTCTGACTGTTTGCTAACGTTGGGTCCTAGCAAAGAAAATTATTGTTTCCTTAAGTAAGCTCAAGTTAGTTTCTTTTCTCATAGTCCTTATTTTTAGGTATTATATAGAATAGGACAGTGTTATTTGTAAAATAATTACTGTTAACTGTATAATACATAATGTGTTGGCCAGCACTTCCACCTGAAATGATGCTTGATGAAGACTTTTCTTAATGTAGACTAGTAAAATTAGTTTCTGTCACTTTTGGAGGGATTGCTGATTTACTTGGTTTCTTGATTTTCTGCTTTTTTAGAGTAAATTAGATACTGTGCTTAAGTTATTTTTCATCTGTTGATATTTGTTTTAAGGAAGGTAATCAGTATTATAATAAAGTTTCAAGAGAGTGATATACCTAATATCTGCCACCAGGTTAATACTAGGATGCTGTTTTTGAAATTAATTTCAGTTACACTTTATGCAGTGTCATTTTGTGGAAAAGAATGAATAGGTTGTTTTTAATCTGTTTAAGTTTCTGATAATCTGTATAGTCTTTATGAAATAACATACTTTTTTAGGTAACAGTACTGTGGGAAAAGTATCGGTCTAGAAAACCAGAGATACGAGTTTGAGTTTCACTTGTGCTTGAATAGTTTGTTTCATCCACAAAATAAAATTCTTTGATCAGATACCCTTCGAAACTGTATGATTTCCTTGGGCATTTTGTAAAAGTAGCTTTAAATAATGAAACCTAGAGGCTTTGCTGGTGGCTCAGTGGTAAAGAGTCTGCCTGCCAGTGCAGGAAACATGGGTTTAATCCCTGGATTGGGAAGATTCCCTGGAGAATGGAATGGCTACCCACTCCAGTATGTTTGCCTGGAGAATTCCATGGACAGAGGAGCCTGGTAGGCTACGATCCACGGGGTCACAAAGAGTCAGACACATCTGAGTGACTAACACTTCCACTTTCAGGGGTTTCCCTGGTGGGTCAGTGGTAAAGAATCTGCCTGCCAGTGCAGGAGACATAGGTTCGATCCCTGGTCCAGGAAGATCCTACGTACCTTGGAGCAACTAAGTCCGTGTGCCACAGCTACTGAGCTTGTGCTCTAAAGTCAGGGGACTGCAATTATTGAGCCCATGTGCAGCAAACTGGTGAAGCCCGAGTGCTCTAGAGCCTATGCTCCACAGCAGGGGAAGCCACTGCAATGAGAAGCCCATGCAGCACAACTAGAGAAAAGCCCAAGCAGCAGCTAAGACCTAGCACAGCCAAAAACATTAAATTAAAAAAATATTTTAAAAATCTTATTAAAAAATAATGAAATCTAGAGTGGTTGTAACTCCCAAAACAACTTGTTTCTGTCTTAAAGTGGTTGCTACACCTACTTGAAAGAGCAGTTAGAGTGAATAGGGCGTGTGGATAAGAATTTTTCATTGCAGGTCAGATTGAATAGCTGTCAGCAGAAACCAGACTGAATGGGCTGATAAAATGAAGGTTGGAAATTAGATAGTATTTTTGGCTAATTAATCTCCCCCCATTTATTTATTTTGATTTTTGTCTTTTTTCCTTCTTTTGTTTTTATTTTTTACCAAGTATTGAAGCGTCATAAAATGTACACTTGTTTTTTGTATTGCGATTCTTTTGGACTAAGAAATCTGGAGACTTGGATCTTTGTGGTGGAAAGCAGGTCAGGCTAGAATTGAGAAGAAAATGATTGAAAGAAAAAAACAGCATAAGCCTGATTAGCAGCAACTTATCTCAAAACGTTATGAGTTATTGTAGTAATACGTCCCAAGTTCAATTCTAAGATTCACTAGGTCAGTTTCTTATCTACATTATTAAAGTATGATTTAACATTGCTAAATTTTTCTAACTGTTGAGGTTGTAGTTCAGATCTTCCTCTCAGTGTTTCAAAATTGTCATCCTCGGTTGATTGATACTAACTGTCCATAATTTATTGAGAAAGACATTTTTATGTCTTATTAAAAAGGTCATATGTTAACTTGGTTCTGTTTCTGTACAGTCATGGTCAGAGAGACACAGCACAAATTCTTCTATTACGAGGCGCCAAGTATCTGTCAGATAAAAATGGAGTAACCCCTCTGGATTTATGTGTACAGGTATGTTGTTAATGTATATTCCTACTGTAGGCTACCAACTCCAGTATTCTTGGGCTTCCCTGGTAGCTTGGCTGGTAAAGAATCTGCCTGGAATTCAGGAGACCTGAGTTGACTTCTGAGTTGGGAAGTTCCCCTGGAGAAGAAAATGGCTGCCCACTCCAGTATTCTGGCCTAGAGAATTCCATGGACTGTATAGTCCAAGGGGTCACAAAGAGTCGGCCACGACTGAGTGATTTTTACTTCACTTCACTTTACTTTGTAATAGAAACTGAGACAGGTAAGATCATTTGTTTTTCCTCAAGTGAGAGGATGGGTACAAAGATTCTTACTCCGTTAAGAATATGATCTTTAAAAGGAACTGTGATAGTATAAGAAATATATCTTTACCTATATCCCAGTTACTAATACAAGAGGCTCTAAGACCCTTGGAATCT
The DNA here is from genome assembly GCF_049115385.1 of Moschus berezovskii. NCBI lineage: Eukaryota > Metazoa > Chordata > Mammalia > Artiodactyla > Moschidae > Moschus > Moschus berezovskii. The sequence continues at coordinate 50,891,525 of NC_142469.1, forward strand.
CCAGAGTAATAAGAATGTCTTTTTGTGTATTAATGAGATGACTGGTGACTGAAAGACCCTAGGTAGCTTCAGGAAAGGGACTGGTTGACAGATGAGCCATCCATGTTGTTAGAGGCAGCCTCCCCTCCCATTCCTAGGGAGGGAGTTGAGCTAGAGACTGAGTTTAGTTACCAGTGACTGATAATTTAATCATTCTTGCCTGTGTAATGGAACTTTCATAAAAACCCTAAACAGTGTGGTTTCTCAGAGAGCTTCTAGGTTGTTGAACACATCAAAGTGCTGAGAGGGTGGCTCACCCAGAGAGGGCACAGAGTTTTTGTGCCCCTTCCTACATACTTTGCCCTATACATCTCTTCTATTTGCCTGTTCCTGAGTTGTAGCCTTTATAGTGAACATATAACTAAGGTGTTTCCCTGAGTTCTGTGAACAGTTCTAGCAAATTATTAAACCCGAGGAGTAGGTCTTGGGAGCACCTTACTTATAGGTTAGTCAAATGTATGGGTGACGTGGACTTGTGATTGGATTTTGAATTGGGGTCACTCTTGCAGGACTGATTCCCTACTGTGTAGTAGTAGTAGTAGTAAAGTCGCTCAGTCGTGTCCGACTCTGCGACCCCGTGGACGGTACCCTACCAGGCTTCTCCATCCATGGGATTCTCCAGGCAAGAATACTGGAGTGGGTTACCATTTCCTTCTCCAGGGGATCTTCCCAACCCAGGGATCGAATCCGGGTCTCCCACATTGGAGGCAGACGCTTTAACCTCTGAGCCACCAGGGAAGCCCAGTTAGCATCATAATTGAATTAAACGGTGAGATACCCAGTCAGTCAGTGTCCACAGAGAACTGGACAGTTGCTTGGTGTGGAAAACTCACATATTTGGTACCAAACTTATATGTAGAAGAAACAATTTTCCTTTAGGAATTTTGTTTTTAAACCTAGATAATCTTAAATCTTGTTTTTAGGGTGGATATGGAGAGACCTGTGAAGTATTAATTCAGTATCACCCTAGGCTTTTCCAGACAATTATTCAAATGACACAGAATGAAGATCTCCGAGAAAACATGGTAATATAAATGTGCTAATATCTTGTAAACAAACAAGCTTTGTTCATATGTGGTGTATATGGCATTTTATAAATGTGTTTAGTAATTTTATTGTGTAAATATTTTAATAATTTGAGTTGGCTTATCTGCTTTATAGGGTGAGTATGAATTGCATAATAATTAATAAACTTTGTGCTAATATTTGGCCCTGTGAGTCTTCTGTCCTCTGCACCTTTGATCTCTTCTTAAGATAATTAGAATATTTCCCATAGGTAGAGGAAAAGAACCTAAGAAGGAATATCATGTTGTGATTAGTAATCACCAGTTTACTGAGCTCTGTATTTGTAATATTCTTTGAACAATTATAGAGTTTAAGTTTTTTTTTACATTTTAGAAGTTTGGCATTAATTTCCATAAAAAAACTTGGTGACTTCTATTTATACTTTTTCACTGGGTGAGTTTGAACAAAGATTTTTTATCATCTTATCTCTGTATAAGCTTTTGATTTTATGCAAGTCCAGATAATTGTAAAGGACTTGATTCAGCTAATTGAGCTTTGGGATACTTACCAAACTAATAAGTACTTCATTTCTTGACAAAGTTTATTGGATTATTATGTAATTATATTTTTTATTTGTAAAAAATTTAGTTACGGCAAGTTCTGGAGCATTTGTCTCAGCAAAGTGAAAGCCAGTATTTAAAGATTCTAACAAGCCTTGCTGAAGTTGCCACAACAAATGGTCATAAATTGCTTAGGTAAGTGTTTAAAAATACACACAAATCAATAGGCAGCAATATCTGTCAGCTTTGTCTCTTTTTAGGCTTTTCTGGGAATAGTTTATTTTGTTGATGCCATTTGGCAGTGTTAAGATGTTCTAAAAATTTGCTGAGTTATCATTGCACAGAGTCCGACACGACTGAAGCGACTTAGCAGCGGCAGCAGCATTGTTTTGTTTTAAAGGACTAGAGCAATTAACTGAGGAGACTTTAGTCTGTGTAAAGAGACTAAAATAGAGACTGACTTAAGTGGATTTGCGGTTTTGTATCTAGAATTTTATAAAATGACTGCTTAGACTAGCCATATATGTAAAGTGTTCATAAAAAAGTGTCAAGAATGTAGTTTCCGTTCCGTTCTGTTCCGTCGCTCAGTCGTGTCCAACTCTATGCGACCCCGTGGACTGTATCCTACCAGGCTTCTCCGTCCATGGGATTCTCCAGGCAAGAATACTGGAGTGGGTTACCGTTTCCTTCTCCAGGGGATCTTCCCGACCCAGGGATCGAACCCGGGTCTCCCGCTTTGGAGGCAGATGCTTTCAGTTCAGTTCAGTTCAGTTCAGTCGCTTTAATTAACTGAGTATAGGCTAAACTACGGAGAAGGCAATGGCAAGCCACTCCAGTACTGTTGCCTAGAAAATTCCATGGATGGAGGAGCCTGGTACGCTGCAGTCTGTGGGATCGCTAAGGGTCGGACACGACTGAGCGACTTCACTTTCACTTTTCACTTTCACACATTGGAGAAGGAAATGGCAGCCCACTCCAGTGTTCTTGCCTGGAGAATCCCAGGGACGGGGGAGCCTGGTGGGCTTCTGTCTGTGGGGTCACACAGAGTCGGACACGACTGAAGTGACTTAGCAGCAGCAGTAGCAGCAGCAGGCTAAGCTAACTGAGTATAGGCTACAGTTCAACCCTGCAGTATTCTTTATGAAAAATCAGCCCTCATGATTATTTATAAAGTTTACTCCCTGAAATGTCCCCCTCAGTTCAGTTCTTCGTTCTTTCCAATTCTGTGGTTTTAGTGGCTCATAAATAAGTCCATGAAGTTAATGCCTTTATAATATTTTCCTACACCTCCACTTATTTGTATATGATTAGCCACCCCAGTTAGGACTAAACAGCCATTTAAAAATCATTACTGTGTTATTTCTTAGCTTACAGATTTGGCCCACTTCTAGTTTGGATACTTTCTTCCTTTGTAGCTTTCTTTTTACTTCAACTTTTAATACATTGATGGTCTTAGAATAGATCATGATCTTCTCTCACCTCTGTGTGCAACTGGGTTTTGTTCCTCCCAGCTTGCTGCTGCTTCTGTAAATCAGCTACATTGTCAAATCCATTATGTCAGCTCTTTATTCCTGTCTTCCTTCGTACTTTTCATATACTTCAGACCAGAATCATACACTGTACTATTTGCTTAAAACGTTCTGTACATTCATGGTCCAAGATTGCTTTCTTGGATTTATTTATTATCTGGTAAGTCTTTCTTAAACAGTCCTATTCGGTATCTGTTCTGTTCTGTTCTGTCGCTCAGTCGTGTCCGACTCTTTGCGACCCCGTGGACTGTAACCTACCAGGCTTCTCCATCCATGGGATTCTCCAGGCAAGAATACTGGAGTGGGTTACCATTTCCTTCTCCAGGGGATCTTCCTGACCCAGGGATCGAACCCGGGTCTCCCGCATTGGAGGCAGACGCGTTAACCTCTGAGCCACCTATACCATTTGCTAATTTTTCTATTCTCTTTTACCTTTGATACTACTTTATTTATTTTTTTTTTTTTTTGAACAGAGGAAAATTTATGCGTCGAACCTGGACTGGTCACTTATGATAATATACATGCTACAATTCCATTCTCTCCAATCATTCCACCTTCACCCTCTCCCACAGAGTCCCAGAGACTGTTCTAAATGCCTGTGTCTCTTTTGCAGTCTCTTATACAGGGTTCAGGTTACCATTTTTCTAAATTCCATATATATGCGTTAATATACGGTATTGATGTTCTTCTTTCTGGCTTACTTCACTCTGTATAATTGGCTCCAATTTCATCCACCTCATTAAAACTGATTCAAATGCATTCTTTTTGATGGCTGAGAAATACTCCATTGTGTATATGTACCAAAGCTTTCTTATCCATTCATCTGCAGATGGACATCTAGGTTGCTTCCATGTCCTGGCTATTATAAACAGTGCTGCAATGAACATTGGAGTACATGTGTCTCTTTCAATTCTGGTTTCCTCGGTGTGTATGCCCAGGAGTGCGATCGCTGGATCATATGGCAGTTCTATTTCCAGTTTTCTGAGGAATCTCCACACTGTTCTCCATAGTGGCTGTACTAGTTTGCATTCCCACCAACAGTGTAAGAGGGTTCCCTTCTCTCCACACCCTCTCCAGCACTTATTGCATGTAGACTTTTGGATAGCAGCCATTCTGACTGGTGTGAAATGGTATCTCATTGTGGTTTTGATTTGCATTTCTCTGATGATGAGGGATGTTGAGCATTTTTTCATGTGTTTATTAGCCATCTTTATGTCTTCTTTGGAGAAATGTCTGTTTAGTTCTTTGGCCCATTTTTTGATTGGGTCACTTAGTTTTCTGGAATTAAGCTGCAGGAGCTGCTTGTATAATTTGGAGATTAATCCTTTATCAGTTGCTTCATTTGGTATTATTGTCTCCCATTCTGAAGGTTGTCTTCTCACCTTGCTTAGAGTTTCCTTTGCTGTGCAGAAGCTTTTGATTTTAATTAGGTCCCATTTGTTTATTTTTGCTTTTATTTCCAATATTCTGGGAGGTGGGTCTTGGAGGATCCTGCTGTGATTTATGTCGGAGAGTGTTTTGATACTACTTTAGATGCTGTCTTTAAGATTCATTGAATTCTAGCTTACTGTAATGCTCTCCTTTTATTAGTCATTTCTGTTAATCCATTTATATGATGAGGACCTTCTAAGATATACTGAGTATAAGTGTGGGCTCTGGAGTTAGCTGGACTCAGGTTTAAATTCAGACATCACCATTGACTGTGTGTCCCCAGCAGGGAGAGAGTTTCTCTTCATCATCCACTCATCTGGCCAATGCACATTTTTGAGTGCCTGCTATCCACTAGGCCATCTGCTACAAAATGATGACTCAGTTCAGTTGAGTCGCTCAGTCATGTCCGACTCTTTGCGACCCCATGAACCACAGCACACCAGGCCTCCCTGTCCATCACCAACTCCCGGAGTACACTCAAACCCATGCAATCCAACCATCTTATCCTCTGTCGTCCCCTTCTCCTCCTGCCCTCAATCTTTCCCAGCATCAGGGTCTTTTCAAATGAGTCAGCTCTTTGCATGAGGTGGCCAAAGTATTGGCGTTTCAGCTTCAATATCAGTCCTTCCAATGAACACCCAGGATTAATCTCCCTTAGGATGGACTGGTTGGATCTCCTTGCTGTCCAATGGACTCTCAAGAGTCTTCTCCAACACTGCAGTTCAAAAGCATCAATTCTTCGGCGCTCAGCTTTCTTTGTAGTCCAGCTCTCACATCCATACATGACTACTGAAAAAACCATATCCTTGACTAGCTGGACCTTTGTTGGCAAAGTAATGTCTCTGCTTTTTAATATGCTGTCTAGGTTGGTCATAACTTTCCTTCCAAGGAGTAAGCGTCTTTTAATTTCATAGCTGCAGTCACCATCTGCAGTGATTTTGAAGCCCAGAAAAATAAAATCAGCCACTGTTTCCCCATCTATTTTCCATGAAGTGATGGGACCAGATCCATGATCTTAGTTTTCTGAATGTTAAGCTTTAAGCCAACTTTTTCACTCTCCTCTTTCACTTTCATCAAGAGGCTCTTTAGTTCTTCACTTTCTGCCATAGGGTGGTGTCATCTGCGTATCTGAGGTTATTGATATTTCTCCCGGCAATCCTGATTCCAGCTTGTGCTTCCTCCAGCCCAGCATTTCTCATGATTAACACAGACAAAATCTCATCCTATGTTTAATTTATAGGCTAGTCAACATTTAATTTCCTTGTTGAAAAATGATAGTAAATATCTTAATGAATTGTTGTGAGAATGAAATGTTAAGATGTAGGCATATGACCAAGCGTTGTGTCTGGCACATAGTAGAGATGATGATGGTGATAATGATACTTCTTTTTTAAATTCCTCATAATATCTTTATCCTGTTTTCCTACATTAGAAAACTTGGTTTTTCTGCTTAAATATTTACCATATTTTCCACTCTTCCTAGAAATCAGAAGCTTTTATATTTTTATGTTTCTCTGTTTTTGTTTTATGTTCACCTTTAATACATATCTAAGAAGCTTCTAATAAGCTGTGGAATATTCATACATTATTTCCTTTAAACCTCACAGTAACTTTGTGATGTAGGTATTATTTCCATTTTATATATAAGAAAATTGAAGTTCAGTGATTTGCTAGCTAGAAGAAACAGGACTTATATCCTTACTAATTAATGAAGAGCAGATCCTGGGCTCCAATTTAGCTCTTTAAAATGACAGGGTTATTAGTGGAACAAGGAAAACAGGGTAAGAAAAAGGGTTCCATGGCCAGAATTAAGTTCTAAAACTGCTTTGCTAAACTGTACTGCCTCACCACTTACGAAGATACCGTTCAGATATCTTATGGAATCCGTTATTTTGGCCAGTTTGGTCTGTAAACATCTCTGTTAGAATTGATAGTGAGTATTGGATGTGAGAGTTGGACTGTGAAGAAAGCTGATCGCCGAAGAATCGATGCTTTTGAACTGTGGTGTTGGAGAAGACTCTTGAGAGTCCCTTATACTGCAAGGAGATCCAACCAGTCCATTCTAAAGGAGATCAATCCTGGGTGTTCATTGGAGGGACTGATGCTAAAGCTGAAACTGCAATACTTTGGCCACCTCATGCGACGAGTTGACTCACTGGAAAAGACTCTGATGCTGGGAAAGGTTGGGGGCGGGAGGAGAAGGGGACGACGGAGAATGAGATGGCTGGATGGCATCACCGACTCTGTGGACATGAGTTTGAGTGTACTCCGGGAGTTGGTGATGGACAGGGAGGCCTGGCGTGCTGTGATTCATGGGGTTGCGGAGAGTCGGACACGAGCGACTGAACTGAACTGAACTGATTGGTTAATAGTACTGTGTTAGAATTTGTTGTATTGGTGCTGTCTTGGCAAAACCTAGTCCTCCTCCTGTGTTTCTCCTTTACTTTGACATACTACCACTTTTCACAACATTTCAGAAATCAAGTGTATGAATTTTTATTTCTGATACCGAGCAATTCTTTGGTAGGACACTTAGGACACCAGCTGGTGTCCTACAGTTTAACTCAATTCTGACACTGTCTACCTGGAGAAAGCATCACATCCCATAGGTTAAGGACTCAGTCCTAGGAGACTGCTCCCCATCTCAGATATCCGTTGCAAATAGTGGATCCCCAGATTACCCACAAATTTTGTTCCCTGACTACACATATCAGAGGTTTTCATGATCACCTGCCATTTGGATTTCTAGAACAGCTCACAGAATTCGGGGAAACACTTTTGTTTACCAGTTCCCTTGTGGCTCAGCTGATAAAGAATCCGCCTGCAGTGCTGGATCCCTGGGTTGGGACGATGCCCTGGAGAAGGGAATGGCTACCCACTCCAGTATTCTGGCCTGGAGAATTCCATGGATAGTATAGTCCATGGGGTTGCAAAGAGTTGGACATGGCTGAGCAACTTTCACTTTTTTCACTTTATTAAAGGATGTCGTGACCATCTCCAGGGGACCTTCCCAACCCAGAGATCAAATCCATGTCTCCTGCTTTGGCTGCTGCTGCTAAGTCGCTTCAGTCGTGTCCGACTCTGTGCGACCCCATAGACGGCAGCCCACCAGGCTCCCCCGTCCCTGGGATTCTCCAGGCAAGAACACTGGAGTGGGTTGCCATTTGGCAGGCAGGTTCTTTATCACCAGTGCCACCTGGGAAGCCCATGATAAAGGACACAGATGAACAACTAGATGAATAGATATATAGAATGAAGTCTGAAAGGGTCCAGAGTACAGGAGTTGCCATAATGTTGGGGTGTGTCACCCTTACACTATGTGTATGTGTGTGCATGCTTGGAAGCTTGCTGAACCCCCCATATTTTTGTTTTTTTTATGGAAGATGTGTTAATCATTAATAGCATTTGCAGCCCCTACCCTTCTCTGGAGAATGGAGATTGAAGGTGAAAATTCCAAGCTTCTAATCATTACTTGGTCTTTCTAGTGACTAGCCCCCATCCACAAACCCAGTATTAGTTGCCTAATTACAGTGAAAGATACTGGTTTCACCCAAGAAGTTCCATGGGATTTAGGAACTCTGTGTCAGGAACTGGGGTCAAAACCCAGTGTGAGAACGAAAGATGCTCCTAGTGTACTACTTATCAGTTTGGAAGTGGTAAGGGTTTTAGGAGCTTCATACCAGGAAAGTGGGGAGAGGGGCAGAAGACAATATGACAATGTTTATTTTTTCTACTATCTCACAGCTAACTAGGTTAGTTTCTTAAGACCTCAAATACAAACCATCCCTCTCTGCCAGTTTAGTTTAATGGTACTTTTTACAGATTGTTTTTATTTTGTTCATTTATTTGTGAATCATTTTATGTTTCTTAACTCACAATGTGATGTAATTTTGGCCATTTTAAATAGAATTTTAATTAAAATAATTCAAATATGTATTATTAATTAGCAATGATTGAGATGTTCTGTAGCATACTTTGGGAAAAATGGATAGCCTTTTGTCTAACTGAATTAGGAGTATTTGTTAAAGATAAATATTTAATGAGGGCCCTTTTGCACATATGGGTGTATTTCACTAAATAAGTGAGTTATCTTGCTTCCTATATATTTATGATTGAAGGCAAAGATAGTTATCAGTGTGCTATCCTTGTAAAAGAGAAATCACAGCTATTTGCTAAATAAGACATTGACTGAAAGTATACTCTTATATTAACCAAAAGTAAGCAGGTTGACAGGGCTTTGAATTAGGAAGTTTACAATATAAAAGTTAATTTAACTTTTAAAAAGTTAAATTAACTTTTTAACTCTTATATTGAGACCTGGTGGCTTGTGAAGAAATTATCATTTTATGATGAGCTGGAGAAGTTTGTGATGAAGTTTGGATTCTGTGATCTTTCTGTATAATATGAAAGATATTTCACAGGTTAGAAAGTGAAAAATGACGTTGTTTAGATCAGTGACTTAACTTGGAAGAAGTTTAAACTGGGTAAAGTAGTATTCATATAGTCTAATAATCTTAGATTATTTCTTGTTGTTGTTCGGTCGCTAAGTCATGTCCGACTCTTTGTGACCCCATGAATTACAGCATGCCAGGCTTCCTTGTCATTCGCTGTCTCCCTTAATTTGCTCAAACTCATGTCCATTGAGTCAGTGATGCCATCCAAATATCTCATCCTCTGTCACCTACTTCTCTTGCCCTCACTCTTTCCTACCAAGTCTTTCCCAAACAAGGTCTTTTCCAGTGAGTCAGCTCTTCCCATCACGTGGCCACAGGATTGGAGCTTCAGCTTCAGAACCAGTCCTTCCAGTGAATATTCATGCTTTATTTCCTTTAGGATTGACTGGTTGGATCTCCTTGCTGTCCAGGGAACTTCCAAGAGTCTTCAGCACCACAGTTCGAAAGCATCCATTCTTTGGTGCCCAGACTTCTTTATGGTCCAGCTGTCACATCTGTACATTACTTATGGAAAAACCATAGCTTTGACTATATGGACTTTGTTGGCAAAGTGATGTCTCTGCCTTTTAATACACTGTCTAGGTTTGTCATAGTTATTCTTCCAAGGAGCAAGCGTCTTTTAATTCTGTGGCTGCAGTCACCATCTGCATTGATTTTGGATCCCAAGAGAATGAAATCCGACAGTTTCCACATTTTCCCCATCTATTTGCCATGAAGTGATGGGACCAGATGCCATAATCTGCATTTTTTGAATATTGAGTTTTAAGCCAGCTTTTTCATTCTTCTCTTTTACCTTCATCAAGAGGCTCTTTAGTTCCTCTTCACTTTCTGCCATTAAAGTGGTATCATTTGCATATTTGAGGTTGCTAATATTTCTCCCAGCAATCTTGATTTCAACTTGTGATTCATCCAGCCTGACATTTTGCATGATGTACTCAGCAAGTAAGTTAAATAAACAGGGTGACAACGTACAGCCTTGATGTACTCCTTTCCCAGTTTAGAACCAGTTTGTTGTTCCATATCCAGTTTTAACAGTTCCTTCTTGTCCTTCATACAGGTTTCTCAGGAAGCAGGTAATATGGTCTTATATTCCCATCTCATTAAGAATATTCCTTAGTTTACTGTGATCCACACAGTCAAAGGCATAGTCAGTGAAGCAGAAGTAGTTTTTTTGGAATTCCCTTGCATTTTCTATGATTTGGTGGATGTTGGCAGTTTGATCTCTAGTTCCTCTGCTTTTTTTAAATCCAGCTTGTACATCTGGAAGTGCTTGGTTCACATACTGCTGAAGCCCAGCATGAAGGATTTTGAGCATTACCTTCCTAGCATGTGAAATGAGTGGAATTGTGTGGTAATTTGAACATTCTTTGGCATTGCCTTTCTTTGGGATTAAAATAAAACTTATCTTTTACAGTCCTATGGCTACTACTGAGTTTTACTCCAAGGCCAAACTTGCATGTTATTCTAGGTATCTCTTAACTTCCTGCTTTTGCTTTCCAGTTCCCTATGATGCGAAGGACATCTTTTTTTGGGTGTTGGTTCTAAAAAAATCTTGTAGGTCTTCACAGAATCATTCAGCTTCATCTTTAGCTTCTTCAGTGGTTGGGGCATAGACTTGGGTTACTGTGATGTTGAATGATTTGCCTTGGAAATGAACCGAAATCATTCTGTCATTTTTGAGAGTGCAACCAACTACTGCATTTCAGACTCTTGTTGACTGTGAGGGCTACTCCATTTTTTATAAGGGATTCTTGCTCACAGTAGTAGATATAATGGTTATTTGAATTAAATTTGCCCATTCTCATCCATTTTAATTCACTGATTCTTAAGATGTCAGTGTTCACTCCTGGTATCTCATTTTTGACCACATCAAATTTACAAGGTCCGTCTAGTCAAGGCTATGGTTTTGCCCGTGGTCATGTATGGATGTGAGAGTTGGACTGTGAAGAAAGCTGATCGCCGAAGAATTGATGCTTTTGAACTGTGGTGCTGGAGAAGACTCTTGAGAGTCCCTTGGACTGCAAGGAGATCCAACCAGTCCATTCTAGAGGAGATCAATCCTGGGTGTTCATTGGAAGGACTTATGCCAAAGCTGAAACTGCAATACTTTGGCCACCTCATGCGACAAGTTGACTCACTGGAAAAGATTCTGATGCTGGGAGCGATTGGGGGTAGGAGGAGACAGGGACGACAGAGAATGAGGTGGCTGGATGGCATCACCGACTCGATGGACATGAGTTTGAGTGAACTCCGGGAGTTGGTGATGGACAGGGAGGCCTTTCGTGTTGTGGTTCATGGGGTCGCTAAGAGTCAGACACGACTGAGCAACTGAACTGAACTGAATTTACCTTGATTCATGGACCTAACGTTCCAGGTTCCTATGCAGTATTGTTCTTTATGGCATTGGACTTTACTTTCACCACCAGATAGAACCACAGCTGGGTGTCATTTCCGTTTTAGCTCAGCCTCTTCATTCTTTCTGTAGCTATTTCTCTGCTCTTCCCCAGTAGTATATTGGATACCTACTGACCTGGGAAGTTCATCTTTCACTGTCATATCTTTTTGCCTTTTCGTATTGTTCATGGGTTTCTCAAGGCAAGAATACTGAAGTGGTTTGTTTGCCGTTCTCTTCTTCAGTGGACTACGTTTTGTCAGGCCCTAACTAGCAGGGACGTGCCTTTAGCCACTCAGTGTAGCTGGATGGCATGCCCCGTACCCTAGTTGTCCCACTGCTGGTCCTCATTGAGTGTATAATGACTGATATTAAACTATGTTAATAATTGATGATATTCCTATGCCATTGTATAAGAAAATACTTCTTACCTTAAAATTAACTCATGAAGTTCTCTAGATCAGGTACTTAAAGCGAATATTTATATATATGGTAATTTCACTGAGGAAAATTAAATTCACATCTTTCTCATAAAAAAATTTGAGAGTCATTGAAGCTAATGTTGCAATAGCTGCAATACAATATAATAAAGAAATATTAGTTTTAACCAAATTCCTTTTTTCTTTTGTCAGTCTCAAGAGTCTTATGTTGTAGAATTAAAAGCAGCTTTGTAAAGGCAAATATGTAAAAATCCATGCAAGTTAAACTAACGATTCTATGTGCATTAGATCCACAGTTACTAAAACAAAGGTTTTGCTAATGTGTTGTAGCTATCCTAGTCACATACAGTATGGATGGCAATAGGTGTTATATTTTACTAACACTTGTAACTGACAATTAATTTTTATTTATTATTTTTAATAATTTTTAGAATGAGGAAACAGCATGAATGTTGAAATTAAATGTCATGAAATTTTGGTTCAGTTGTCATTAGAATAGAAAATACCATCTGATTTTTCACTTATCAAATCAGAATACTTAGAATAGGCATTTCCTATTTCTTCATTACTGATCATTATTGTTTGCAATGTTAGAGGATACCCAAAAATATCATAAAGGAAGATTTTAATGAACTAAGGAAAGTAGGGTAAGCTTTGACGATTAAATTTATACAAAGGCAGTCATACCATTCTGCTCAAATGTTTATGCAGCTCTTTACTCTGCTTTTGTGTACCATTGTAATACAAGATAACTTATGTTGAAGGTTTCAAAATAAAACCACCCCCTGAACAACAACGACAAATTTTTTTTTTTAAGATCAGTTGTTAGATTCCATACACTTTTAGTCGAACTCCTTCATTTTCTCAGTGGAAGAGTAATGATTGATATCCATAATGATGATGAACAATTTCCAGGCACTGTGGGATTTTAAAGGGCTTTTTGATTTGTCAAAGAAAAGTTACATTATATTTAATATGGTTTAGAATTAATTGCATTGGCCTTTTCATAGTAGGATATATTTCTTTTATGTACAGTCATTCAGTTCAGTTCAGTTGCTCAGTTGTGTCCGACTCTTTGCGACCCCATGAATCACAGCACTCCAGGCCTCCCTGTCCATCCCATTATAGGGAACCACCCTGATACAGATAGTAACATTTGGTTGCTATTCTGGAATAGGCTACGGAAAATGGGGTTATGGATAGAATAACAAAGTTCAACCTCTACCATTGACTTGTAGGTTGGCCTAAGATTATAATCAACATTTCTATTGTTGGTTCTCAGTGAAATACTCTTAGAGTTCTAAAGAATCAGCTTAATTTATAAATTAAGTAGTGATTTTCTTCATATTTTATACTTTGATCATTGGTATATTCTAGTTGCTTAAAAGCTAATAACTCATTCATATACAATCCACAAGATGTGTATTTGCTAACTTTCTGGTAAACAAAACATTCCATCCCATATCATGATAGGAAAGAAATTTTACTCATTAAATTATCAGACAGATGGTAAGCATAATAAAAATGTTTTAAAATAAGTATTTTAAGATGAATTTGTTTTACTACACCTAATCTGTTCATATTTTAATTTTTATTTTCAGCATATCTAGTAATTACGATGCTCAAATGAAGAGTCTTTTAAGAATCGTGAGGATATTTTGTCATGTCTTTCGAATTGGTCCATCCTCTCCCAGTAATGGAATTGACATGGGCTACAATGGGAATAAAACTCCAAGGAGCCAGGTGTTCAAGGTCAGAAAAGTATATGATGTTGTTAAGAAGATAGATGTAAAAGAGATGAATTTGACAAAGCAAACATTCATTAATCAGAAACCTCTTGAACAGGATGTAACTTTGGTTTATACCTGTGACTGACACTTTTTAAACCAAGACCTTTCTCCTTTCTTCTGTCTAATCAGCAGCAAGTCAGTTGGTGAGCTTTCTGTGTTTCTCCTACAAGTGAAATTTTAATTCCACTAGTCTTTTATTCTAAGAGTATGATATTTAGTGTTTAAATCTAATTAAATCTACTTTAAAAATCGGATTATAGGTCTTAAATGTAGCCATCATGATTTTTTAAAAAAATATTTCTTATCAGAAAGAGAGAAAATAGCCAGTTTTTATTTAGGATTTATTATCGTGTGTGTTGTGTGTGTGTGTTTTTAAAGTAAGTTTACTTTAATTTATTGGGTTTACTAGCAATTCCTGGGATAACTTCAAGTCAGGAAACATTGAGATCTTTTCTTAATGTATTTTGTATTGCTTCAGCTCTGTGTCTTTTTTCTCATCCTTTTTTTCCCTCATTGTGCCATCTCCTGGAAGAAGGAAGTTATGCATCTTGTAATTCAGATTTTAGGTTTTTAGTGTACCACTTTCTTTAATACTGATTAGAAGTGATAATTTCCTGTTTTTGTAAAATTCGAATCTGAATTATTGATCTGTTTTGTTAGTGCTGTTTTAAGTGGGTTTTACTGCTCAGACATTCACATTACAAGTTGTTCTTAATGTGTTTCTAATATGACTCATGCTGTAAGTTACTGAATCTACCCCTGATTGATTTTTCTACTTGTTCTTCTATTCATCTGTAATGGTGGGTAAACAATCAAACCAAATATAGATATAGTCACTATAGACAAACTGAGTAGAGATTATATTTATTATTGTCTTTGTTTTGATTTCAACTTGCCACCTATTGCTAATGATATCAGAAAATAATTATGTGCTAATAATAAGTAACCTCTTTATAGGCATTTAGTGCTTGATGTAAATGTTATTTTTCTACCCAGCCAGTCAGTACAGATAAAACATAGTAGAAAAAGATATCATTGTTTATTTTAGCATTTCTCTTATGGAATCCAGACTCGTTGTTTTTATTGTTATATATTAATGAGTATATAATATATTAATTTGGTGCAAAAGTAATTGTGGTTTTACATGTTTTCACTTTCCCATATGGTACTGGAATAGTTTCTTAAATAAATGTGGTTATGTTATAGATGATTTTAATGCACATTTCTCGCTTTATGTTTTTATGCTAATGACATTACTTGCTGTTTATTTTAGACTATAGAAATTATGTTAAACAAAAAGTAAATTCAAGCAGTTTTTAAAATTTGAGTTCAAAATGGGTTGCAAAGCAGCAGAGACAACTTGCAACATCAACCATACATTTAGCCCAGGAACTGCTAATGAATGTACAGTGCAGTGGTGGTTTCAAGAAGTTTTGCAAAGATGAGAGCCTTGAAGATGAGTGTAGTGATTGGTCATCAGAAGTTGACAACGACCAATTGAGAGCAGTTGTGAAAGCTGATCCACTTAAAACTACACACAAAATTGCCAAAGGACTCAGTGTCCACCATTCTAGTCATTTGGCATTTGAAGGAAATTGTAAAGATGAAAGAACTCAATAAGTGGGTGCCTTATGAGCTGACCAAAAATAAAAAAAATCGTTGTTTTGAAGTGTTGTCTTCTCTTATTCTATTCAACAGCAATGAACCATTTCTTGATCTAATTATGACATGTGATGAGAAATGGATTTTATGTGACAAACTGACAATGATCAGTTCAGTGGTTGGACTGAAAAGAAGCTCCAAAGCACTTCCCA
Organism: Moschus berezovskii; assembly: GCF_049115385.1. Taxonomy (NCBI): domain Eukaryota; kingdom Metazoa; phylum Chordata; class Mammalia; order Artiodactyla; family Moschidae; genus Moschus; species Moschus berezovskii. Next base: position 50,906,979 of record NC_142469.1, read on the forward strand.
AAGAGAAGTTTGCACCAGAAAAAAGTCATGGTTACTGTTTGGTAGTCTGCTGCTGCTCTGATCCACTACAGCTTTATGAATACTGGTGAAACCATTACATCTGAGAAGTATGCTCAGCAAATCGATGAGATCCACCAAAAGCTGCAATGCCTGCAACCGGTATTGGTCAATAGAATCGTTCCAGTTCTTCTCCATGACAGTGCCCGACCACATGTTGCACAGCCAGCACTTCAAAAGTTGAACAAATTGGGCTGTGAAGTTTTACCTCATCTGCTGTGTTCACCTGACCTCTTGCCAGCCGACTGCCACTTGAAGCATCTCAACAACTTTTGTAGGGAAAACACTTCCACAACCAGCTGGAGGCAGAAAATACTTTTCAAGAGTTCATCCAAACCTGAAGCATGGGTTTTTACACTACAGGAATAAAAAAACGTATTTGTCGTTGGCAAAAATGTGTTGATTGTAATGGTTCCTATTTTGATAATAAAAATGTGTTTGAGCCTAGTTATAATGATTTAAAATTCATGGTGCAAAATCACAATTACACTTTCATCAACCTAATATAAAGTCCTTTACTCATATTTTATTTGTTAGTATCTTTATTTCTCTTCTTGAGGAATTTTTTTTTCTGTGTCATTGACAGTTGATTTTGTTTCTGACCACTGATTTTCTCTTAAATTTTGACCTTTCTCTTTGGTAAAACATTTTTGTTACAAAACTCAAATCAGTTTTTTTTTAAACATCAGCAAGTGTTGCTCTTAAGGAATTAATTTCTTTCTATCTAATTTTATGAATTAATTGTGTGGACTCTTTCGAGGATGGCAAAATGATCTGCCCTCCCACTTACAAGGATAAAAAATAGAAACTACATTGTGATCCATGTATTTAATGTCTTCTGTTCATTGTGGGATGATTGAAGTTATAAAAATCTGAACCATCTGCTGAGTTGCTACAATGTAAGATTGGAAATGCCATGTTAATTTTTACCACATTTTGTCTAAGGTAGTAGTTGATCCCTACTTTCTGTTTCATTAACTAGGTACTCTAACATGTCACTTTATTGTTGGGATTAGCTAATGGGTTTTCCATTAAGAATGAGTGGGTTTATAGGCCATGTGTTTTTAGTAGGTGAAATTGTTTAACATCCTGTTATTAGTTTTCTGATTTATCTTAGAAGTACTTTAAGTTAATCTTAACACTTAGCCATTCTTTCAGTGTTAAGAGATTTTTATCTAGAGCCTTGCAAACTTTGAAACATCTGAAGGAGAAGGTAGTGTGAATGAGGAAGATAGTTTAGGCTTCTTGAATCCTGATACGCTCTTTTTTTGTGAGTAGTCAACTGTGACTATTAATGGTTTCATAGAATTATAATTGGAGAAATTTGGAAGCCGAGAATGATTGAGAAACTTTTAAGATCTTTTGGATTATGGCATTTGACATTATGAGGTGAGAATAGACTAATTAACAGAATTTCAAAATACTGTTGATGAATTTAAGTTAATAATGCTTTCCTGTCAAATTTGTACCTAATTTGGCACATGGGTAGTGAAGTTTTTTTTAATTGTCCAACAAGTTTGGGATTTTTATGTTATAGCTTTGACTTGTTAATTTGAAATATTTTGAAAATCATGTATGATTGTCAAATCATTGATGTTATAGGTAGAATATAGTTTTGTGGTGAAAATCAACTCAGTAATAAGAAATGAAGTATTATATTCATAGTGCCAAGAAGCCTAATATTTTCCATAGCCATTGACTCATTTTTCTGTAACAGTTGATATGTATGGTTTTATGTATCTAGTGTTTTTATCAGTATTATTTATGAATAGATATGGTTTGCAATTATTTATTTTTAATGTTTTAAATTTATTTTAATCTTTTTTGTCTGTGACTGCTAGTCCAGTTAGAAATTAAAGTTATTTTCACAGCATTCTTTTTATTGAGGAATGAATCTTCTTAACAAGTCTTCAAAGGGACAACTCCCTAGGTAAAAATGCTTTAAGGTTGAGATTTCTTTTTAGTGCACGTATGAATGAGGAAATATACAGTGAGAAAAAGAGAAAATAAAGAAAGGCCTAAGATGAGTGATAACTTCTCTCCTTTTTTTTCCTCATTCTCTTTTAATTCTTAGCTGAGCTACTTTATTGAACTCTTTCTAGCTTTTCTCAGTATCGTTCTTGTCACTGTCATTTTTACTCAGATCAGCTTTTTTAAATATTATTTCTGGAATTATTCAGACTTCACCTTTAATTTTTGCAGGTTGTCAGCTTTTGAGAATAGGATGGTTGCAGTTCAGGCTCAGTGCTCTCATCCGCACGTGAGCAGTAGGTATTGCTTCCTGCCTTAGCCTTCATCTCTATCCAGTGTGGCAATTTTCTGAGTTTTGTCGCTCTCACTTAGAGACCATTTATTCCTTTTGTTTGAAGCAGTTTTTCAACACCACCTGTTCTTTCTTTGGAGGGCGTTAATTTTTTTGATGTAAAGCTAAAATAGTTTTGCTGACATAAAATGTTCTTTTCATGTTTTATAGTAGGGCTAATGTTTTTCTCATGAAGAGAAACTATAGACCCAAACCTGGATCATGATTAAAATTAAGACATTTTCAGTGAAGGTACCGTGTTAGTTTTGATGGCTGCTGGTGCTTCTTGCCCTCCTTTTAAGCAGTTTACCCATCCTTTAAGAAGTTAGGTACCCGACTCCTGTGCCTAACCTTGGAAAAGCCTTGTTTGTGGGGGAGAAGGGTGCTCATTTCAACCTCAGAAAATGTTTCTCAGAAATTAGCTTCTCACTTTGTGAACCTGTTTACCTAGGCTGTATTAATTAAATATGTGTTGAATGAGTGAACTGTTTTTTTGTTGATGGTGGAAGGGTTTTTTCCTTCTTGCTTTTTGGCTTAATGTTTAAGTGAAAATTTAGGGGTGATTTAAGTGTTTGCAGATTCAATAAGTAGAATGGTCTCAAAAAGAGAATGTTCTGGGAATCTGAAGATAGGCTGAAGGTAATAGTGGTGGGATTTATTAGATAATAATTAGAAAGAATTTCTTGGCAGAACAGAACTTTAGAAAAGTTCTAAATATGGTTGTGTAATCTCTTTACAATACTGGCCTTTAAAAAATAAGAATCTTTTACTTGAAATAGGTAAGGGTGGGTCTTTCAGAAGCAGATGTCTAGTTTGTAACATTCTGTGATCATATAAGAATCAAAAAGTAAGATTAATTTTTATATTCATTTGTAGAAAGACAGTTTATCACTCTCATTAGGAATATTGAGAATAGTGTGGGAATGGAAGACTATTTAACTACTATCTCCCTTGCCCTCCTGTGCCTTCACTGTCCATTTTTATTTGGGTTTTATAATGTTCTAACAGGTCTTTCTTTCCTCCGAGTTTTATTGAGCTATAATTGTTATATAAAATGTTGAGTAACTTCAAAGTATAGTATGATGATTTGATACAAGTATGTATTGCAAAATCTTTACTCCAGTAAGGTTAGCTGGCACATCCTTCACCTCACATAATCACTGCTTTGTTGCTCTTGTGCTGAGAACATTAAAGCTTTACTCTCGTAGCAACTTTTAATTGTACAATACAGTGTTGATAACTATAGTGACCATGCTGTGCATTAGATCCCCAGTAACATGTCTTTGAATAGTAGTTGGGCATTGATTTTTCTCCTTCTGTTAAAAACTACTATTTACTAGAGATGATGTATGTATTTCATCTTCTCCAGTCCTTAGTTCTGTTGTAGCACTTGTGATCACATGGTATTTTAAAAGTAAATTTTCATTTGCTGTTAATTTACAAAAAACATTTCATTCTTCTCAAAACGAATATTTTATATAGTGTAGAAATAATAAACGGTTTATTCCCATTTTCTTTTTTATTAAGCTGTTAATCTTTACTTTGAATTATGGATTTGCTAGTCAATATTTGATAATTACTATTATTAGAGATGAGTTGTGTGTATTGGGTATGCCTCTGTGTGTATGTGTACTTGTAAATGCTGTGATATCTAAAATTTCTTGTTGTAAATTTTCAAAATCTCAGAGATTACGTGTAAAGAAAAAGGCAGTAAACCAAGTTGTTTATTAAGTTCTTTATGAATACTTATTTTTTTAATTGAAAAACAACATAATTAAAAACAGTCGACACATTAATACAGTAAAGATTTTAGGGAATTGTACTCATAAAAGTAATTATGGTTTTCAAACTAAATAATTGAAAATTTTTAAAAGAAGGAAGATTGCTTATAAATTTTTTTGTTAGAGTTTAGTTTTCCTTTTTTTATTCCAAGGAATAAATAAATGCAAAATAAGCTTTTGCTATAAATGAAGTAATTATGTGACATTTATATTTTTGTTACTTATTTTTAGGCATTGCAGTCACCTAAACTTGGGAAAATAGAAGTATCTAGAGTAAATATTCTCTCTTATAATATTTGTCTGAGTGGGTTTCTTTTTTTTTCCTTCAGTTTAAGAATGACGGTTTTAAAAAAAACACTTTTCTTTTTTTCTTAGCCTCTTGAATTGCTTTGGCACTCGTTAGATGAATGGCTAGTTTTAATAGCTACAGAATTGATGAAAAACAAAAAGGACTCGACGGATATCACTTCTATTTTGCTGAAACAAAAAGGCCAAGATCAAGATGGTACTTCCATTCCTCCATTTGAACCTCCAGGACCTGGGAGCTATGAAAATCTGTCCACTGGCACAGGGGAATCTAAACCAGATGCTCTTGGAGGGAAACAGGAAGCCAGTGCAGACTGTCAGGATGTTATTTCTATGACAGCTAACCGGCTAAGTGCTGTCATTCAAGCTTTTTACATGTGCTGTTCTTGTCAGATGCCTCCAGGGTAAGAAAGTTTCTGCTTATTTTGTGTGCTGATCTCTGCCTATCAGTAACCAGTGTTGTGGCTGGAGCAGCCCTTGTGGTTCTTATTATGATTGCAAGACACCCTTCAGCAATAACCATCAGGAAACTTTGGGGAAAAAAAAGGTTTATTACTTACAGGACCTGGAAATTACATGACACACCTGGGGCCACACAGCAAGGTTGCCAGTAGAAAGAAAGCTTGAGGGCTTGAGGTTCTGTTTTTATTGGAGCTTAAGGTAGAGGCCTGGGGTTTCGAAAGCTCACTCTTTATTGGTGAATTTAAAACACTGAGAGTGGGAATTTAAAGCATGAGAAAACACAAGTGGCTCGAATTGTCAGTTATCAAAATCAATCAAGATCTCTGAAACAAAGGAGCTTGGAGATGAGGGGTGGCTCTTTATCTAGCTGTGTATCTGGCATTGTGTTTATTGGAGATAGTCATCTTGGAAGTGGACAAAGTGGAGGGCATCTGATAGATTTTCCTGGTTTGTAGTTTGAATGTATCTGGTGATTTTTCTGAGTGGCCCATAGCAATAGGCATGAGGGTTATCCATATATGAGCTGTTGTGGTTATTTCTCTGAATTTTACATCAAGTTGTCCTAATCTATCTTATATGAATTTGGAAAAGGAGCAGTTTTAGTTCTCAGTGATTCCAAGTAAGAAGGATGGGAGAAAAATTGGAAACATTAATTTGGAGAATTTTAGCTAGATGTTGGAGGAGATGAAAATTCAGTATTCAGTCCAGTTTACAGGTAGGGAAAAAAACCTCAAAGACAGTAAAGAGGACTAGAATCTGATATCTACAAGGGTGTACTGTAATTTTCCATTGAAATGTAATTTTTCTCTTTACTGTTGCCCTATTCCTATCAGAGATAATCAGGGTAAGACTACTATGTTTGCACAGTAAATCTAGTTTTGTTAAACTTGACCTGGTTATTTATATAGTGGAGGAAGAATAGTGATTGGTTATTTAGGCTCCTTTCTGTCTATTTTGCAAGAACTTTTCATAAGGAATCTCAGATTGAACGTTTAAAAGCCTCTGGAGGCTAAAAAGCCAAGCCAAGGACTCACCATCACATTTTGCCTGCAGTACCTATAGATTTGAGTGAATTCCTCTCTCCTTGAGGTCCCCAAAATATCTTGAAGTTTCTGGGCCTGCCAGGAAGTGACCTTCCTTACTTACCTGGTAACTCTGCCAGGAACCCTGTAAGCAAGGTACCAGCTTGATTTTTCCACAGTTTTATTGGCTTCATAAAATTTACACCCTTAGTTCCCTAAAGTTGTCTGGTCATATCAGAGTCTATACATGCTTCTGTCAAAGGGAGACATTCCAGTCAAACCTTTGGCAGTATAACCAGTGTTTTCGATTGTGTCGTGTTACAAGGAGAACACATTCTTACTGAACTTATGCAAGTAACTATATTGCCATGAAAATAAGAGAGTTTCCAAATTCTGGAGGGATCAGGTTAGGAGAAAAAGTAGCTGTTTCATGTTTGTTCACAGAGGTATGCTTTACCAAAATGTTGAGTTATTGCTAGCGTAGAAGGAAAAGTTTCTGTAAGTTTGAAAAGCAAAATATTGAAGAACTAGTAGTGTTCGGAGAAGGTAATGGCAACCCACTCCAGTACTCTTGCCTGGAAAATCCCATGGACGTAGGAGCCTGGTAGGCTGCAGTCCATGCGGTTGTGAAGAGTTGGACACAACTGAGCGACTTCACTTTCACTTTTCACTTTCATGCATTGGAGAAGGAAATGGCAACCCACTTCAGTGTTCTTGCCTGGAGAATCCGAGGGACGGCAGAGCTTGGTGGGCTGCCATCTATGGGGTCGCACAGAGTTGGACACGACTGAAGCGACTTAGCAGCAGTAGTGTGTCAAACAAAAATTCATAAAAATTGTGATCATCCTTCATGAACTCATTAAGTCCTATATAATTCTTGATATTGTTCTTTGGTTAGCAGTGTTATAAATCTGTTTTTCCCTTAAAGTTCTATAAATGCTTACCCAGTTCAGTGGTAGGATGTGAAAATTATCACAAACTTGTATTTGTCAGAGTCCTTTCCATGAATCGCCTTAAAGATGAAGCACCTTTGCAGAAGCATCAGAGTAAAATAATAACTGTCTGTAATTGGGAAAAGACTTGAAAAATGCCAGTGGTTAAAAATATGATGAGAGTTCATTGTAATGCAGTTGACAGGGGAATTTGGTTATTTCTGTGACACACAACATTTTAAGATGATAACTGGAATTACGATGAATAACATTACATATCAGAGTTTTAGGAAATTTTGTATTATTTCTGGAGCACTTATGGTAATAGTACATATCCAAATAAGGATATTGATAAGGAAGGTTTAGCATTATTTCTTATCTGACGTTTAATGTATCAGGTAAGCCTAATTAGTTTAATGTCTCTCTTTTTATAAGGAGAGAAAACATATCTTTTGAGATGTTCCAGGGGCCTTTTGAAAAATCCAAAAGTTACTTCTGGATCAAAAAGACTTTGTTTAGAGTTTGAATTGGGGAAGTCTGTCAAAAAATATTAAAAATATTTTAGACACTTGACCAAATAGGATCACAGGTCATTATGAAATAATACTTATCTACCTAACCAAAGTGACAGATGATTTTAAAGGCAAATGCAGATACTTACATTGTTGTGAGCAAATGTTAACTCTTCCTATTGAGAAGACTCATTTTTCTTAAGTAATCAAATACCTGATTAAGATAGCATGGGACTTCTCTGGTGACTCAGATGGTAAAGAGTCCACCTACAATGTAGGAGACTCGTGTTCAAACCCTGGGTCAGAAAGATCCCCTGGAGAAGGAAATGGCACCCATTCCAGTATTCTTGCCTGGAGAATTCCATGGACAGAGGAGCCTTGTGGGCTACAGTCCATGGGGTCACAAAGAATTGGATATGACTGAGCGAGTTTCACTTAATCACTTAAAGACAGCATGAAATACAGGAAATTATTTTGATAAAATACAAAATCTTTGCTTTTCTAACCAGATTACTTAGAGGGTAAAGGAAAACCTTTTACAGTCTCTTTCTCTGTCAGCAGCAGACAAACATGGCAGGAAAACTGTCCTTTTAACAGATGAAAAAAATTGCATAAACATATCATTGATAATAAAGCTTGTTGGAAAAGAAAAACAACCTTAGGATAACAGTTGAATTTTAGCCAGCCTGACAGTACAAGGTAAAATCCTCTCATTCTGTATCTTTCCACCTTGCTGTCTTTTCTATATCATTTTGTTCTTTATTTCCCTCTTTCCTCTTCTGAAATAACCAGCTTTACTTAAGGACAAAATTACTTAAAATTCTCTTAACGAGAGGGTGACAGGACGAGATGGTTGGATGGCATCACCGACTCAAAGGACATGAGTTTGAGCAAACTTCCCTTCCCTGTGAAGGACAGGGAATCATGGCATGCTGCAGTCCATGGGGTTGCAAAGAGTCGGACAGGACTTAGTGAGTGAATATCAACAACCTCATACCTTTCTTATTCCAAAACCCATCCTACTTTCCTTGCATTCAGAGACAGTTCCTCTGTTATTTTCACTAGTTTAAATTACATATGTTAATCAGAATTCTTAACCCTTAGAAACTTTACTTTCTAGTGAAAACTGAGAAGCAAGCAACTATAAACTGCCTGCTATATCAGCATTCTTTGTATTGGCAAATTTATGAGTAAGTTTCCTAATTTCTAGAAGCAATGCTTCCTTATAGTATAATTTTTCAGTGTGGTACGAGACATGTTTACCAAGGAGAACCAAATTTATCATTAGTGCCTCTGTAATGAAAAGCTCAAAGTGGATGAACCGATGTTCAGTATTTATTAGTGTTTTACCTTATTTGGAAATGACCCAGATAGTCAGTAAATTTTCCATCATTTAACTTAGCAGAACTCTGAAGTTTCAAGTCACCAAAGAGATTTGGGAAACTATTTTTAAGAAGGCATTCCATAAAATACGTATGGATGTGAGAGTTGGACCATAAAGAAGGCTGAGTGCTGAAGAATTGATGCTTTTGATCTGTAGTGTTGGAGAAGACTCTTGAGAGTCCCTTGGACTGCAAAGAGATCAAACCAGTCAATTGTAAAGGAACTTAATCCTGAATATTCATTGGAAGGACTGATGCTGAAGCTCCAATCTTGACCACCTGATGTGAAGAATCGACTCGTTGGAAAAGACCCTGATGCTGGGACAGATTGAAGGCAGGAGGAGAAGGGGACGACAGAGGATGAGATGATTGGATGGCATCACTGGCTTGATGGACATGAGTTTGAGCAGGCACTGGAAGATGGTGAAGGACAGGGAGGCCTAGTGTGCTGCAGTCCATGGGGTTGCAAAGAGTTGGACATGACTGAGCGACTGAACAACAACAAAACTATCGCTGAAAAGTTCACCTAAACTCTTACTAGTCTACTTATATCTCTTTAAATCGCTTGTTCTTAACAATTATCTTTAGATTATTCATGAAAGTCTCATGAGACGTTAGGCAAAATTGGTCATCATCCCAAGTAATTTTTCTTGCTGACAAATTTTGTAACCTAGAAAACATGAACTTATTTGAATAGTAAACCCAAGTAGAATAAAAACTGCATGTCTATATTATATCTAATATTGATAAATTTGAGACATGGCTTTTAATTGAACTCACAAACTTAAACTATCTTTTATTTTTAGAAGATTATCCCAGATCACATGGAATTGAAAAATGTTGGATTAGTTCATGCATTACTGAGTTTCAGAATACTTAATTCATAGTATTTATTTTTAAGCCAATTAAATACAGCTTTCTTACAAATTAATTTTGTCAGTACTATCCAGAGATAGAGAAAAAAAGTCGCTTGCATGTAACATATATCCATAGACATACAGAAACATGCAGCCAGACAGAACCACCCTATAGTTTCCATTCCAAAATTTTCCCTGTGAATCAGGTGCAACAATATGCAACTTACTATTTTATAGATTACCTTTGAGTCCAGATTGTATCTGGCAGATGGAACAAGTTAAGGTTACCTGCTCCTGTGCTGCTGCTGCTGCTAAGTCGCTTCAATCGTGTCCAACTCTGTGCGACCCCATAGACATCAGCCCACCAGGCTCCCCCGTCCCTGGGATTCTCCAGGCAAAAACACTGGAGTGGGTTGCCATTTCCTTCTCCAATGCATGAAAGTGAAAAGTGAAAGTGAAGTTGCTCAGTCGTGTCCAACTCATGGTGACCCTATGGACTGTAGCCTACCAGGCTCCTCCGTCCATGGGATTTTCCAGGCAAGGGTACTGGAGTGGGGTGCCATTGACCTGCTTTT